>NC_134408.1:71270732-71352084 GCF_038048845.1 Mixophyes fleayi
CAGCTACACCAGAAGCAAGTGGTTCTGGTGCAGCAAAGGAGCACAGTGGTGGCAGACGAATTCTACTACAACTATTGTGCAGTTCACATTCGTATTCGGCGAGTGTCTGGTGACACCAGTAGGAGCGGTCAGTAACAGTCAGTTAATGATGGTGGGAAGGAAACCAAGATAAACTGTGCAGGAAGAACATCCCTCCATTTCTCCTCCCACCCTACAGACCGGGTGGCGAAGTAAGCCCATACAGTCACAATGGCCATCCCAGAATTTATGAAGGGTTTGTGGCAGGATAAATCAAAGTCTTCTCCAACCACAACACACTTAACGTTTCTTTATGCAGTCCTCAGATTAATATGGGGAGTACGAAGTTCTGCAATTCATTAAGCTTTGAAAGTTCTGCTTTGCGCAGCATATAACGCCATCTCGGGATGGCGTTAGCTGTGTTTTTCCATGGGATCCAGCTGAAGCCTCTCTGGCTTTGCTGGATCCCTCACTCCTGAAAGTGATATACTGTACATTGCTTGGCTGCCAGTAAATAGTAAAAAGAGTTTGTGCTAGAGGGGGACTTTGCTAGGGCTCCCAGAATAGCCCCATCATGGTGAATTACAGTGGTGCTTCATTATACATCACTGCGCCTTGTAACAATGCATAATGATTATCATCACAGTTTTAATACTTATGGCTAGATTTACTAAACTGCAGGTTTGAAAAAGTGAAAATGTTGCCTATAGCAGCCAATTAGATTCTAGTTATCATTTCTTTAGTACATTCTACAAAATGACAGCTAGAATCTGATTGGTTGCTATAGGCAACATCTCCACTTTTTCAAACCTGCAGTTTAGTAAATATACCCCATATACCCTCTAGTGTGGTCTATCTAAAAATCTACGTAGTGAAATAATAAAAAAAAAAAAGTGAATGGGAGAATAAAGGGGATTAAAAAATGTTTAGGTATAATTAGAAAGAACAGTAGTGGTTTGATCTTCTCTTTCTATGCCAATGACAGTATTCATTGAGAAAACTTAAATCTCTGCAGACTTCTCCCTGTTCATTCCCATTGTATTGTAGTCTCCTCCCCTCCGCATTTGTCTCTGTCTTCTCCACCCCATGCCGTCCTTCCCCCAGATTTTAGGTTTCCGCCTCTGCTAGTGAGGTAATCGAGTCGTTAAATGCACCAAAAGCTCGTTGTGCAACAGTAGAAAGGCTTCATCATCATCAGTATTTTCTAACGGTTCATCTCTTTAGCATCATGAGTGGCTCCGGACCCCTGCAACTTGGTCTTATCAACTGCAACAATAAGTATCTGACTGCAGAGGCATTTGGATTCAAGATAAATGCATCAGCTTCTAGCTTGAAGAAGAAACAAGTGTGGTCACTGGAACCAGTGGAAGAAGAGGCAGTGCTGCTACGGAGCCACTTAGGCCGTTACCTTTCTGCGGATAAAGATGGACGCGTATTCGGGGAAATAGAGGTCCCTGACTCAGAGTGCCGTTTTTTGGTTAGTGCACAGGGGGACGGACGCTGGGTGCTACAGTCCGAGGCATATGGACGGTACCTTGGAGGCTCTGAAGACCGAATCAGTTGTTTCTCGCCATCTGTGTCTCCTGCTGAGAAATGGGGTGTTCATTTGGCCATGCACCCCCAAGTTACCATATACAGTGTTACCAGAAAAAGATATGCTCGCCTGGGTGTCAGTGGGGATGAGTTGTCAGTGGAGCGTGATGTGCCATGGGGTCTTGATTCTCTCATCACTCTCCTCTTCCAGGAGAATCGTTATAGCATCCAGACCCCTGACCATCGCCTTTTAGCAATGGACGGAAGTCTGCGAAGCGAGCCAGGACCGGACACCAAATTCACACTGGACATTTCCGCCGGCAAAGTTGCCTTCAGGGCAAGTGATGGTCGCTACCTAACCCCCTCCGGCCCAAGTGGGACTCTGAAAGCCGGTAAGAACAGCAAGGTCGGCAGGGATGAGCTGTTTGTATTGGAAAGAAGCTGCCCACAGGTCGTGCTTACTGCTGGAAATGGACGTAATGTTTCTACACGGCAAGGTGAGTCGATTGCTAATATATTTATTTAGTCCAATGCAAATGCTATTTACATGCAGTGTGTGGTGCTACCTAGAGGAGACAAAAATATGTATAACGTTTTTCTTTTAATCAATTTGATCTGTGTTTAATACCACATTATTACAACTTTAAATTATAATTAGTGGTACCTGCTGCGCTGTAATTGGTATTGTAGATGGAGAAGACAGTTCCCATTACTTCTATGCATGGTATTTTTCAGTCATATGGGGGAAGGGGGTAACGTACGCCCCCACCCCACTCTCTTTATGATTGCAGATAGTTAGTTTCCACATGGACAAATGTCTTGTGGATTTCTCTTTCAGAATGGATAAATGTGAGTTCAGGAATTGATTACACCCTATGTGTATTTGTGTATTTTTGTTTTATTCTAACGCATTTTAATACAACTGTTTATGTGGCTTTCTGCTAAGGAACAGCCCATTATGTGGATTTTAGTCTACAGAATTTGATCTAATTTATAGTACGTAATTTGATAACAACATTGTTTTGATTTGCTAAATTTTGTCCAAACACATGCTCATTTTACAGATTCTGTAAATTAATTATTGTCCTTCATTTCAAATAAAGGTACCACACTATTTTGATTGTAGTGATTAGTGCATTATATTTTTCAGTAATATATTCATCTATTGAGAAAACTATGCGTAATATGTATGCCAAAATCAACTTAATGCCATACTTTCATCAAAATACTGGCATCTTAATATGCTCTATATGGAGAATGGAGTCTTTGTCTGCTCCTGTCCACACCCATACTGAGCCTATGAAAAGAGCTGGCCAAAACCCTGCCTCCTAAGCAGATGTTAATGAGCGAAAGCATTTTTGTGGGTTCAGTAACATAGCTAGAATAGTGACTATATAGCCCATGAAGAAATGCTTAGTATGCACAATTAAATACCAAAAATATCAGTTTGTGACAGATTGTATTTTGTTATTATTTGTTGTAAATTGTGATGGTACCTAAAGTTCACACTGCTTTGTGTGCACATATGGAAAAATAATTAGAATAAAATAAAAGTACGTTATTAATGTAGTAATGTTAGAGTTGTGTGTAAGTCTACAAGACTGGTATGCAGCAATTAAAACTTACCTGGTGATATATTTTGCTTAATAGACACACTCTGAGCAATACACAACTTTTATTTTAGTTTTCAGCACTGTAAAAGAAATAAGATACCAATTACACTTGCAGCATGGTCTTACATTATAATAACAGCAAAAATATGTAAAAATTTGTACTTGTATAATTTGTAGTGTTCCTTTAAGTACTCCTGCACATGTGGTTTTAGATTGTAAATCACACACTCTGTGAAGAGACTATGCCTCTTCTGTTAGAAATCAATAATTCTAACATCCTGCTGAGTCACCACCATCTGCTCGCATGCATGGAGTATTTCCTTTATATGGGCCCATTGCTTAGCTTCCTGACAAATATTATAGTTTTATTCTATTATGCTTTGTTCATCACAATAGGATATCCTATTGTCTTGATGTTCCCCTAATGCCTGTAAACAAGTAATGCTTCTTACTGAATGTCAGGAATAGCTAGCTTGATTTATTGTTTATATTTTCCCATGTTGGTACAATCTGATCTGCAAATGAGGCTCCATTGATTGTTATAAATAAAAGATAATGATAATATAATTATTAATAAGGTGCCACAATTGACCAGCCTGTCTATCAGTCCCAGGCTGTACTGGGGGTTCTGGGCAACTGGAGAACCCCTCCCTACTGCGCTCTTGACAACATGAACGTAGATTAAAAAATAAAATAGTGGACATTGCTTCTTATGTGAAATTGATTAGCAAGCATTACACACTGATATTGTATCAAACAGACCATTAATGTTGCACAATCTATTTTTGGCCAATATAAATGGGAGAAGAAAGAGGTAGCACATTAGATTTGCTTATTAAGAGGAGATTTTAAAAAGTCAACTTTAGGGTTTAGTGGTTCTTTTACCAAGGATAAACACCTTTATCATTCAACTCAGGTTACTGCAATGGGGAATTTGGAAGTAGTATTTTTTTTTTTTTTGTGCTCGGTTAAATAGGTCATATTGGTGTATCGGCACAATATCCAGGATGATTAATTAAAAATTAAAAAAAAAATGTCAATTAGGTTTCATGGTTGTTGTTTTCAGTCTTGTGCCTATGTATTTCCTTGTGTAAGAAGGATTAAAGTAAAACTATAACTTTATTAGAACATGTTTTTCCTCCTAGTTTGATCTGCTATGTTTAACAGAGACAGGATGGGGTATTCTACAAGGCACTGTATCATTAGACGAGTATTGAAGAAAACAATGAGGCTTCATTGTGTAAAACAGCTGAGGTTTTTGACAAATAGTTTTGTGTTTTTATTAACGGAAATCTGATGAAAGTGCCTTTGCACTGAAACACTTTAATAAATTCAAACCGACTGTGCACTGTCCAATACTTATATCTGGAAAGTAAACAGGTTGATAACCTGTTTTTGTTTTGTTTTTTTGTTTGTAAAGTCATTATTTTAGCAACTTGTTTTAATGTTATGTTTTTATTGTAATAGTCGAACTAGATCTGGAGGTTTAGTGCACAACTCAACCGCAGGTTGAACTGAGCATATTGCAGGTGCAAAACCAGCTCCTTTTGTGTATTTCTCAGTAAACCTAAAACGTGTTACCTTTATAATATATTGGAGCTGTACTGGAGGATGGCATACCAGCCCTGTTTTAATTGTGTCTTTTTTTTTTTTTTTTGGTGCATTCAGTTTAGCATGTCACAAGAGAAACTGCTCTATAAGCAAACTGTGCAAGTGGATGGCTACAGTGTCCTTCAGTAATATTATTTATTGGAAGTGGGCTGGGCATATGAAATAATCTGCCCACAACTGCATCACACATTGCTGGCTGTGATATCTGGCAAAGGATTAAAATATAGTATATAAACAAAAGCATTATAAGTTATTTATAGCAGGCAATAAAGGTTTTTCGTTTTTTTGTTGTTGTTTTTTTTAAGAAAATACACATGCCCACTGTGATATAACAACATGCTTCTGTTGCCAGCTGGCAGGCATTTGTTTTCCTGAGTTCCAGAACATCTGCACACTTCCTACTTGGGAGGATTCTTTTGTCTGCAAAGCTTGTGTATCCTGATTGAATGTGGAAGCCATGTAATTTCCTGTTTTTCACATCTAAGTGAACTCCCTTCTTGACAGTATTGTAAAGCCATAGTCCGCTTTAAAAATGAGTTGTTCTAATATAAATCACTCCTTACTTGTATGATTGTTTTTGTTCATTTGAATTGTAAGTCATTCTGCCGTAAATTATTTACAATTTGCTCAATGTCATGTGGCTGGATCACGTAGAAATAACTTATTGTAGAAATTTATTTCAATTAGTAGTGCAGGTGCCAATTTATATAGATTTCTACGATAAGTTATTTAGAAGGGATCCAGCCACAAACGTGTTTCACCATTATATAACCTAAGCTACCACTATTTTTTATTAATCCTTTATTTGTGTATACCTGTAACTACAGGGATCTTTTAGCATGTGTGTGTAAAGATAGAAATAATGTGGTATCTGTCTTTCCTCTCTGTGACCATGTGTCTATATGTTGAATTAGGAAGTATGAGTGAGCACAAGAATGTGTTGGACAAGAGAGAAGGTGAGAGAACGGTTTCAATATGCAGCTAAAGTTTTAACTCCAACTCTTGCATTGGAAGCACCTGCAATAGTTGCATAGAATGTCCAGATAGCAGGACAGATGATGGGTAGCAGCAGCTAGCACACTGAGATGGCAGAAGGCAGGATCTGGTGTTCTCGGCTAGTGGAGAATAGCTTTGTGTCTCACAGCTTGGGATACCATCCCGTGCGGCTCTCTAAACTGACGTTGGATATGGCGAGCTGATGGCTGGATCCCTGCCCACACTTTCTCCAAGTTGCACCCTCTCAGAAAGTTTGCATCCTAGCTTTATACTCCTATTGTAGCAGTCTTTGCCATAGTGAACTATATAGTGCCTTCGTGTCTGGGCTGGCCTGGTCCTATGTTTAACATTACACCATAAAGCACTGAGAAATCACTTACCACTGTCCACATATGAGTTCATGGAAATATGTAGTAAAAATTGAACATTTTCTGAAAACCAAACTAAAACATAATAATAATATAATGCTGAACTATGCACATTTATAAATCTCTAGATATTAAAACAAATACAGCTTTTATATCATTAATAAGTCCAGATCAGTATACTGATTTATATAATTATTGTTTCTTATTGGGTTATTTTCATTGTACTTTTTCAAAAGCAGCCACCTGGTTGAGTAGCCTAATGAACACATTAACCTGGGATTTTATAATTGGTGAAAATTCAGTGTTGTCGTCAATTACAGGCATGCTACACTTGTTCCAGTATATCAGGGAAGATATAGTTAAACTGATTCAGGGTTGTTAAATAAGACAAACATTCCAAATATTTATTTAACATATCTCTTCAGACAACAGGCATCACTGTGAACATAATCAAACCCCACACAATCTGAAAAGTTCATTAAGTCCCAGTGATTAAGCAATGAACCAATATTACCTTCGGCACCCACCTGGCTAAAGTTTAAGGAACCCTTATATACAATTTATGCAACCATAAACATTGATTTAAACAGCTTTCAACTGGATAATTAACTTTTAGAAATATACCACATATCATATACAATGGTGCCATATAACAATATGTATATAATCCTGGGACCCTATATATTAAATCTGCACAAAGTTGTTATGCTATTGCACAATGCACCTATATTTTGTGGTTATACGGAGGATAAAGGGGATGTTTGTAAATGTCCAAGTCACCTTGCTTTCTTTACACAAGAATTGGTGTTATTGTTGTAGGAGTAATTTTTGTAGACATTGTAGGGTTGCGACCGAATGGGTTTACTTCGCCACTCGGTTTGTTGGGGGGAAGAAAGATCAAGGGACGTTCTTCCTGCACAGTTTATCTAAGTTTCTTTCTCACCGTCGGTAGCCGAGTGTTACTGATTACTCCTGGTGTCGAGCAGTTGTTCTATAACTATCTTTCTGCCACTACTACGCTCCTTTACTGCACCTAGAACTTCTTGCTTCAGGGGTAGGTGGTATGGCAGCTACGGTGCCTCTTTGCTGAGGGTTTGGCTGGTTCCTCCTGACCACTTACTTTGGATCAGGGCTGCTGGGTAGCGGGCACAGTGGTGATACAGAGACACTGGGTTCAACACAGGACAGCCGGGGAACGGATTAGAGTGTAAGCTCTTATCTGTTAGTCACAGGTTACCTAACCCCCTGCTCAAGGTGTCAGGCAGAATCTTCAAGCAGTGATGTCTGTTTGCTCAAGAGGGCCTTACAATTGCTCACTAGTTGGAGGTACTGTGATCATCCAGAAGTACAGATGGGATAATACATTACTTGGTCAGAGTTCTTTATATATTTCTGACACACATGTTGACAGGGGATAAACCAGCTCCCTTTCCTACCTGACACCACAAAGTCTGAGATATTACATTCAAAATTTAGCATCCGGGTGGAATGTTCTCTAAACTTGGATTAAGTGCAATTTAAACTTCACAACATCAATATCTATTTCCTAAATTACTTGCTGTTAGGTTTCTATAAGACACAGGATGAAAGTCTACCGACAAATGAAAAGGTCTAATTAGTATGGGATTTTGTTTCTTCCTTTATTACAAAAGCACATAACTCCAACATATGCCTACTGCGTCATAAATCAATACATTTCTAATACAAAAATCAGTACATTTGCAATGATTTACATCGGCACACTGCGCCACTAATTGAAATACTTTTATACAATAAGTTATTTAGGTTAAAACAGTATATTTCAGAATATGGCATAGGTAGACATGTGCTAGAGTTGTCCTGGAAGTCTGAAAGTGTTCTCTTTTGTGCAGGGGCAGAGAGATAAAATGGGCTTATATAGTCCAGGAGCCATTTTACCAGTCTGCCCTGAAACAAGGTGGGAGTGTTGACATTTACCACTCCCCCACAACTGCACGACTTTGGCGGAAGTACCCCAAGATATGAACTGGCTTCCAGTCAGTTCATACCCTGCCCTGTGCATGCACCAATCTGGCAAAGGTCATAGGTAGCACTTCTATTGTCTCAAGTAAGGATTTTCTCTAGTGCAGCTTTTATGTATACCCAGTCTCTTAGTTCAGTGGAGTGGCATGCTGGTCTGGCTACTTAGACTTCACGTAGCCTTCCAATACTTCAAAATCGGTTTAACAATCAATTGCAGATCAAAAGCAGACAGCGATGCAGGGGTTAATAATGGCAGTTTCTTAGGTCTGCACATAAGTATGCATTGTTGCCTTACTTTAGTTTTCCTATTTTGTGTTGATGAAGGCAATAGGTAAGGTATTGCGTCATTTTTGTTCAATTTCAGCACATAATTTGGCTTTTTGTTCACGAGAATCCATTTTTACCTTTCCACTCTACCTGAACCTTGTGGGTAGTATGTACAATAACCTTTTACATTAGAGCTTTGCATACCCCCTTAGTTACCTGTTCTGTGTGGGTGTGCTTGCGTGCCTCTGTCAGAATGTATAAATAAAGGAATATTAATCCTGGGGATACACTATTTCAATTTCTTAAATACAGATGTAAAATATACTTTTCTGGATAGATACAAAAATAACAAATATATTAATTTTTAGGAATGGACCTCTCTGCCAATCAGGATGAGGAGAGTGATCAAGAGACATTCCAGCTGGAAATCAACAAGGACACTAAAAAGTGTGCATTTCGTACTCATACTGGCAAGTACTGGACCCTCTCTAGCAATGGTGGAATACAAGCAACTGCTTCAACACTGTGAGTATACATTTTGATTAAAGCCTTTCTAAATTTTATTTATGGTGGAATGCTTTTAAGAGCTAATTATATTCGATACAATGTTTGACTGGAAACTTGTCATATAGGTGAAATATGCAAAGGCCAATTTTAAAGGTTTTCATCTGCATTAGTTTTGCTAGGAATTATTTTTTACCATTCTTCCCAAGAGAACTTTTTTTTTTTTCTCTAAAATTTAGTTTTTTTATTTGGTAGGAAATAAAGGGGACTCGCATTATATACTATCTGGGGGTGTCCCTTTTCCTTCTGTATTTGGAAATTCCTCCTCCGTTGCATAGGAATACTTAAAGTAACCCTGAATAACGCAACACCATCAAACCTCTCCCCTTCATTTTATCCCGGGAACACTCAAACTGAAAAAGTACATGGTGTTCTAGTCCACATTTTGATCAGGTGCAGACTGGTTAAGGTGAAATCAACACCTTGTTTTGTCACAGAACTCTGTTCCTAAAGTAAATGCGTCTGTAGCCAGTTTATCAGCCAAAACTACTATTCCACTGTAAGATAGTAGTCCATTGAGGGATCTAATGATTTGCAAGATTGAGAAATGTTTCAGAAAACTCAAATTCTTCAGGGACTGAAATCAAGTGGGCAATAGCTATGGCATCAGTCTAAAGAGCACTCGTTATATGTATAGATAACTTGTGCAAAGATACACAGAAGAAAACCAGTAGAGTTTACTTGCATAGATTTATGGATATGATGAATAAAAGGATTACATTTATTTTCAATACATCTTTAGATTCGTTCACATTTCCTCCAGGAGCGTGACTTCAGCTGTAGTGGTGAGAAGAGCCGTCTGATTGTTATTATTAATAATATTATTATCCTTTTATTTATAAGGCGCCACAAGATTTCTGCAGCGGTGTACACAATACAAATGGAAGACCATACAGCGAAAACAGTACAGAACAATAAACGAGTACTACCAAAACTCCAGCAGCTCCAGACATGGCAATTATAGTGAAGTTGTAGCAGAAGAATATTTATAGAGACAGGAGGGAAGAGAGTGCTGCTCGTAAGAGCTTACATCCTAAAAGGAGGGAAAACAGCTGGCACAAAGAGGAGTCAGTAGAGGGGATCAAGCACAGTATAAGAGAGTAAAGGGGCCGGAAAGTGGGAGGTGATGACAACGAGCATGGAGAGTGGGTTAGGTGAATGGCTGGTAGGCTTTGAGGAAGAGGTGAGTTTTAAATGCCCGTTTGTCCCCTAATTTGTGCTCTTTCAATCGGATGGAGTGTGGGAGGTCATTCCAGTGGAGGCGGGGGCAGCTCAAGAGAAGTCTTGGATTCTGGAATGGGATGAGGTGTTCAGAGTGGAGGAGTGGTAGCTGTCATTGGCCACAGGTAACAGAAGTAAGTGTGTCCCTTCTGTTATGTCCTTACAGGCTAGGAAATGTCTGACCATACTTATTTTTGAAGGCTCTTTTCTGTTTTGGAGATCATTTACCACATGATCCTAAAAGAAGTTCTTCCTAGTCAATATCTTGTCAACACTTTAAGGAAGTCAGGCAGTATCGCCCTGTTAAGCAGTATTCTAAACAGTTTGTAGTATTGCTTCCAAACAACCTTTGCAGCTTTTTTTTTGTAAAGTCCCAAGAATCCATCCTTCAAAACGCAGTTTGCAAATGTTGATGGAAAAAGAGTGTGATTTCTTTAGTCCTCATCAATGATTTAGGCTGCCATTTGCAATTTGTCTGCCCTTCAGTCTGTCTGCATATCCAAGTACATTTCCCACGGTACTGATAGTCCTTGGGGAGCTGTAGTCTGGCTGTTCTTGAGCAGTTAAGGTCTGGCCCTACCTGGATGATATTCTGGTGATAGGGAAGAGAAAGTGTATTGCACAGCCAAGAATAACCAAGGTGATTATTTTTATTTTTTTCTGCAAGGGCATAGGGAGATTGTAAATATGAGTATAATTACACCTTCACAAGACCTATAACTACACACTGATATAGCAAGAGACAAAGTGTCAATGTCAAAGTAAAGACTGTGCAAGATACAACATTTCACATATCGGATTCAGACACTGTGGCAACCTGCACTATGGGACTGTCTCAGATTCCTGGGGATGTTCTTTTTCATGGTAGACATCCTGTCACAGGTAAGATGGCACATGAGGGAAATTCAATTGGATTTGCTCAGTCAGTGAGGTCACAATCATGAGTAGATTGAGGTATGTCAGGGGAGACCAGTAGAGGAGATAGCAGTTCTCCCTTGTGGTCTATGGGAACATGGTTTGCAGTAGCGTGGGGGGATGCTTCTAGAGCAACTCTTACCTCTACCACTCCTGATTATACCTCCTACATCGGGGACTAGTTGTTTGTCTGAATCGCGGTAACCTCTCTTTGATCAGGTGGAGATTGAGTGGGTTGTTGCTCAAGTGTAAAGGAGTGTGTGTAAAATAATTAGCAGAAAATGTCCTCCTTTGGTGCAAGCAAATGTTGTTTTTAGCCAGTCTCCAGGTACTGGGATTTTATTTTTTTTGTCGCGTCCCTTTCGAACCTCTAAAGGATATTCCCCTTAAGTGACTATTCTGTCCACCAGGAGAGTAGAGCTACATACTTTACTTGTAGTAGTTTTTTTCAAGGAACCATTCTTAAACATTTATTTTGATATAGTATTTGTGATCGGATGGGCTTACGTCGCCACCTGGTCTGTTGGGGGAAGAAGGATGAAGGCATGTTTTAACTGTACAGTTTATCGAGGTCTTTCTCACAATCAGTAACCGACTGTTACTAACCACTCCTACTGGTGTCCCCTTGCAACCAGACATTTGCCGACTGCAAATGCCAACTGCACAATAGTGTTTGAAGGAGCCTTGTGTTGGCAACCGAATTCTCCAAAGGCGCCTAGAACCGCTTCTTGGTAGCTGGTATAGCTGCTGCAGCATCTCTTTAATGTAGCTTGACTGGTACCTCCTGACTGCTTACTATGGATCAGAACTGCTGCGTAGCAGGCAGAGCATTGACACAAACGTTGGGTTCAACACGGGGAAGGGATTATAGTATAAGCTCTTATCTGTTGTTCGCATTATACAACAAGCAATAGGCATCGGGCAGAATCTTCAAGCAATGATGTTTATTTGCTCAAGGGGTCTTTACAAGGACCAGTACACACTAGTTGGAGGTACTAGTGATCATCCAGAAGTACATATGGTATAATACAGTTAAAATACTGTTATTTTAACTGTATTGTTTCTGACACGTATGTTGACAGGGTGTAACCCAGAGCCCCCTGGGGGGTGGAGCGGGGGGCGTCCAGGAAGGTCAAGCTCCATCTAAATATACATTTGCAAGGTAGATCGCAAATTCATTACACAGGCTAATAAGGGTAATGGACGAGAGGTGCTTGAGATCCTGAGGGCGCATTTAGCTAGGGTAAGGCAACCTCTTGGACTTGTAGAGTGCAGGCTTCAGTGAATAGGATCTGTATGGTAGCAGGGTGGTTATCACTGTGGTATTGCTTGGGTATATCTAATTCTTTAGTTCTACCAGGGAGTCCGAGGAGGAACTATACAAATTGTATTTACTGTTAATTTTGTTCCCTCAAAGGACTCTGTGGCAGCCCCAATATTACCCACTCGTGTTGTCTGTTTATATTTTTCAAGGACATCTTGAAAAGTTTGACACCTAGTAAGAGGAGGAATCTGTATACTCTCTGGAGGTTTTTTCTTTTCCTGTCTCTGCTTAGCTGATCAAGGAGTTAAAGCATTTTTTAGGGTTATCATGCAGCTATTTGAAGAAACAAAATTAACAGTAAATGTATTTTGCCTATATCCATTAGTGTAAACTACAAAAAACATACAACAAATGTACTTTTCTGTAAATTTTCAAATGGGTACTTTTTACACATGCTTGCATGTTCTGGAATTTCTGACACTCCTATATTGGCACGAGACCTACTGGACTACAGGGAGAAAAGACCATTCTTTTGGAAAAGCACTTAAAAGCACTTGCCTGCCTGCATGGACGCAGAGACATGACGCTGAATCGATACATCAAGCTTCACCAAACTCTGTGAATACTTATTGTTCAAGGACATGACGCAATTCATATCATGCTTTACCTTGTCCACTTGATGCAGAATAGTATCATCAAGTCATGCCCACCTCCCATATGTGAGGTGTGAAAAGTAGGCAAGCTTGCTTTTACATAATCTAGGGAATCTCTGAAAATGTTTGTCTAGATCTCCCAAGGATTGGGACACTGTGGTGGTTTTTTGTTTTGTTTTTTAAGCAAAGTCTTGGTACTTTTTACTACGACTGTCTGATTTAGCTGCCCAAAGCGTAAATTCGGGTCTCCCAACCTGGATGAAATCCTTAGTGACGTCACTGGGATATCAAGTGACAATGTTTGCATTATGTTACATGGTGCTATGGATATAGCTGCACTTTAGATGAACCCTGTGTCTGACTGCTTAATAGTCACCTCACAAACAGAAAACGATTAAAAAAAATACAAATATTTGAAAAAATTGTGAAGCCAGTTGGAAATTAAAAGGTGGTGCTGTGGCATCGCACAAGTATGGGAATCAAGTGTCCTGGCGCTGTTTCCAGCTGAAAAATGCTGAACACAACTATTCTGTACCGACAGATAACCACTGGAGTGCCTATGCAGCACAAAATTGAAATGCTTCTCCATAAGCAGGAGTGGAAGGCAGTTCAGTTAAGACAACTGTAAAGGACAGTCGGGCAGTTGTCAACAGCTGAGTGTCTTGAGATTTCTACAATAATTCGTTTGGAGATATAAAAAATCAATAAACACAAGCGGAAAATCTTTCGGCGCTATTAAAGACTATAGTTATGAGGTGCCAATGCTGGGAGTCTGCAATCCCAAAGAAAAGGAATAAATAACCAAAAAATGCAGTCTCACTCAGGAATACTAGTGCATTGCAGAGGGTTAAAAAGAATGCATATTTATTTAAAATATAGTAATCACATACACAAAAAGATACTATGCTCAGGTGGTAAAAGAACCACTAATTTAGATAAACCACGATTAAATGTTCAGTAGGTGCACCTACATATTAAACTATCAATGCGCATATAGATTCCAACAACTGGCAAAGATTCAAAAGATCATGTTGAAAATTATTCTGATATATACAGATGGTATTGTAATATGGTCAAACCGCATAAATTTCTGTAGTGAAAAAATATATGTATCATAGGGAGTCTTGGATCAGTCTGATATATGAACCGGGAGAGACAACATAAAAGTACATGAAGAGATCGCTGGTTCGTGTGTAGAAAAACGGTAACAATTTCTTACCAGATTACTGGAAAAACATTGTAGTCTCTGAAATGTACCTCCATGGAGATTCTTCAGCGCTCCGATCCAAAAGTGCAACCGCAAATACGATCCCCAGAAACAGATAGATATATTTATCTCTTGTAAGTTGCAACAAAGTTGTTTATTTTAAGATATACGAACTATTAAATTATATGATATCAATGATCCTTATATTATAGGAGATTTGAATTATTTTGAATATACATTTGTTATTCTTGTGGAATAAATATTTATTGTATACCAATTAGGGTTTGATCTACTTGTGCACTGCCGATATAGGGTTAATTTATTAACATGTGCTAAGTGTTTTTAATTAAGTTGAACCATATATAAGATAGCCAAGATCTATGTGCATCAGATCTCTGATGAAGTTGCCTGGAGGTGATGAAACGCGTTCGATTGGATTTTTAAACCACTATTTGATACTTATACCACTTTATTTCAACCACTTACTGCTGTCTATACATTCCTGTCACTTTTGGTCAATACTGGATCATTCATGCGCAGCTGCATCAGCCCACTGATACCCGATACTGTGCTATAGGAACATTGACATACTGTTGTGCGCACTTAGCGGGTGAGAACCTGGGAATTAAGATTACCAATACCTGTTTCTTGGGATCATATTTGCGGTTGCACTTTTGGATCGGAGTGCTGAAGAATCTCCGTGGAGGTACATTTCAGAAACTGTGATGGTTTTTCCAGTAATCTGGTAAGAAATTGTTACCGTTTTTCTACACACAAACCAGCGATCTCCTCATGTACTTTCATGTTGTCTCTCTCGGTTCATATATCAGACTGATCCAAGACTCCCTGTGATACATATATTTTTTCACTATACAGAAATTTATGCGGTTTGACCATATTACAATACCATCTGTATATATCAGAATCATTTTCAACATGATCTTTTGAATCTTTGCCAGTTGTTGGAATCTATATGCGCATTGATAGTTTAATATGTAGGTGCACCTACTGAACATTACCATCTATATATATTAAGGATGAGCGGGTTCGGATTCCGCTAATCCGAGCCCACCCGAACAGTGCGGATCCGACGGGATCCGAGCACTGTTCGGGTACTTCCGGCCGCCAAATCAATCCAAAACGAGGCTATGACATCCAAGTCTCGCGTCGGATCTCGCAAGATTCTGATGTCATAAATACTCACCTTGCGGCCGCCATCTTCATTTCGCCTGACATCAGGGAAGAGGGAGGGTGTATAGTGTAGTGGTGCTCTTTTCTTGTGTCCAGTGCTCTGTCCTTGCTGAGTCCAGTGGTGCATCAGTCCAGTGCTCTGGCCTTGCTGAGTCCAGTGGTGCATCAGTCCAGTGCTCTGTCCTTGCTGAGTCCAGTGGTGCATCAGTCCAGTGCTCTGTCCTTGCTGAGTCCAGTGGTGCATCAGTCCAGTGCTCTGTCCTTGCTGAGTCCAGTGGTGCATCAGTCCAGTGCTTAGTTCTGCTAAGTGCATAGTTATTTTAAAACTATTAAAAAATCTTAGAAAAAAAAAATTTATACAAAAATCATTTTAAAAAATATAAAAAAAAATTAAAAAAAGTAAAATAAAATATTCTTGCAGTCCAGAAACATTAATATACTGCAATCTATTAAAATTTGTTCACTGTTCCAGCAGTATTTAAAAAATAGTACTGTAATACAACGTATGCTGCATATAATGGAGTATCAAAATTTGGAGGATAAAGTAGGGAAAGATCAAGACCCACTTCCTTCTAATGCTGAACCTGCTGCCACTATTCATAACATAGATGATGAAATGCCATTAACGTCGTCTGACAAGGCCGATGCCCAATCTCCTAGTAGAGGGCATGTAAAATCCAAAAAGCCAAAGTTCACTACAATTAGTAAAAAAAGAAAATTCAAATCATCAGAGGAGAAACGTAAACTTGCCAATATGCCATTTACGACATGGAGTGGCAAGGAACGGCTTAGGCCCTGACCCGTGTTCATGACTAGTGGTTCAGCTTCACCCAAGGATCTAAGCCCTCCTCCTCCCCACCCCTCTAAAAAAATTTGAGACTTAAGCTGTCATCAACAACACAGCAAACAACTCTGCCTTCTAAAGAGATGGCATCACAAATCCCCAAGGCGAGACCAAGGGTGTTGGTGGTTGCGAAGCCTGACCTTCCCATCACTGTACGGGAAGAGGTGGCTCCTTCCACCATTTGCAGCACGTCCTCTGCATATGCGATCACCCACAGTCCAGTTACAGATTTGGCTAATGAAGTTGTGAATGTTGTACAGCGGGAGGAGGATATTGATGTAGCTGGCGCTGAGGAGGAACTTGACGAGGAGGATGCTGATGTGGTTATCATAAATGAGCCACCAGGGGGGGAAACAGTTGTTGTCCATGGGATGAAAAAGCCCATCGTCATGACTGGTCAGAAGACCAAAAAATACACCTCTTCTGTCTGGAGTTATTTTTATCCCAATCCGGACAACAAATGTATGGCCATATGTAGCTTATGTAAAGCTCAAATAAGCAGGGGTAAGGATCTTGGCCACCTAGGGACATCCTCCC
Source organism: Mixophyes fleayi (assembly GCF_038048845.1). NCBI lineage: Eukaryota > Metazoa > Chordata > Amphibia > Anura > Limnodynastidae > Mixophyes > Mixophyes fleayi. Next base: position 71,287,536 of record NC_134408.1, read on the forward strand.
TTATACGTCACCTGAAGAACCTTCATAATTCAGTGTTTAGTTCAGGACCTGTGGCTAGGACCGTCAGCAGTCCAGGGACACCTAAATCCCTTGGTCCTGTTGGATACACACCACCAACACCCTCTTCATCAACTTCCTTCACAATCTCCATCAGATTCAGTCCTGCAGGCCATGTCACCAGCCAGACTGAGTCCTCTTCAATACAGGATTCATCTGAGGAATCCTACAGCGGTACGCCTACTGCTGCTGCTGGTAGTCGGTCATCTTCCCAGAGGGGAAGTCGCAAGAACGCTACATCTTTCACCAAACAGTTGACCGTCCAACAGTTGTTTGCCATGACCACAAAGTATGACAGTAGTCGCCCTATTGCAAAGCAGATAACTGCGGCTGTAACAGCTATGTTGGTGTTAGACGTGCGTCCGGTGTCCACCATCAGTGGAGTGGGATTTAGAGGGTTGATGGAGGTATTGTGTCCCCGGTACCAAATCCCGTAGAGATTCCACTTCACTAGGCAGGCGATACCCGGGATGTACAGAGAAGTACGAAAAAGTGTCCTCAGTGCTCTGAAAAATGCGGTTGTACCCACTGTCCACCTAACCACCGACATGTGGACAAGTGGTTCAGGGCAAACGAAGGACTACATGACTGTGACAGCCCACTGGGTAGATGCATCCCCTTCCGCAACAGCAGCTGCATCAGTAGCAGCATCTCCACAACGGCTGTTTGTTCCAAGGCAGGCAACGTTGTGTATCACCGGTTTTAATAAGAGGCACAACGCTGACAACCTCTTAGAGAAACTGAGGGAAATAATCTCTCAGTGGCTTACCCCACTTAGACTCTCCTGGGGATTTGTGGTGTCAGACAACGCCAGTAACATTGTGCGGGCATTACATATGGGCAATTTCCAGCACGTCCCATGTTTTGCCCACATCGTTAATTTGGTGGTGCAGCATTACCTGAAAAGTGACGGGTGTGCAGGAGATGCTTGCGGTGGCCCGCAAAATTGCTGGACACTTTCGGCATTCTGCCAGTGCCTACCGCAGACTCGAGCAACATCAAAAAAGGCTGAACCTGCCCTGCCATCACCTCAAACAAGAGGTTGTAATGCGCTGGAACTCCACCCTCTATATGCTGCAGAGGATGGAGGAGCAGCAAAAGGCCATTCAAGCCTACACAGCCACCTACGACATAGGAAAAGGAGTGGGGATGCGCCTTAGTCAAGCGCATTGGAGACTGATTTCCGTGTTGTGCAAGGTTCTCCAGCCGTTTGAACTTGCCACACGAGAAGTCAGTTCCGACACTGCCAGCTTGAGTCAGGTCATTCCCCTGATCAGGCTGTTGCAGAAGCAGCTGGAGAAAGTGAGGGAGGAGCTGTTAAAGCATTGCAATTCCACCAAGCATGTAGCTCTTGTGGATGAAGCCCTTCGTACGCTTTGCCAGGATCCGAGGGTGGTCACTCTTTTAAAGTCAGAGGAATACATTCTGGCCACCGTGCTGGATCCTCGGTTCAAAGTGTATGTTGTGTCTCTGTTTCCGGCGGACACAAGTCTACAGAGGTGCAAAGACCTGCTGGTCAGGAGATTGTCCTCTGAAGAGGACCGTGACATGCCAACAGCTCCTCCATTTACTTCAACACCTGTGGCTGCGAGGAAAAAGCTCAGTTTTCCTAAAAGACCCACTGGCGGGGATGCTGAGAACACCTGGTCCGGACTAAAGGACCTGCCAACCATTGCAGACATGTCTACTGTCGCTACATTGGATGCTGTCACAATTGAAAAAATGGTGGTGGATTACTTTGCTGACACCATCCAAGTAGACATGTCACAGTCCATATTCTTACTGGCAGGAAAAAAAGCCAGTTTGGAAGCCCCTGTACAAATTGGCTCTATTTTACCTGAGTTGTCCCCCCTCCAGTGTGTACTCGGAAAGAGTTTTTAGTGCAGCGGGGAACCTGGTCAGTGAGCGGCGAAGGAGGTTGCTTCCGCAAAACGTTGAAAAAATGATGTTCATAAAAATGAATAATCAATTCCTCAATCAAGAACAGCACTGCCCTCCAGAGACTACAGAGGGACCTGTGGTTGTGGAGTCCAGCGGGGACGAATTGATAATGTGTGAGGATGAGGAAGTACACACTGTAGGGGGCGAGGAATCAGAGGATGAGGACGACATCTTGCCTCAGTAGAGCCAGTTTAGTTTGTACAGGGATAGATGAACAGCTTTTTTGGTGTGGGGGCCCAAACAAACCATTCATTTCAACCACAGTTTTGTAGGCCCTGTCGCTGAAATGATTGGTTTGTTAAAGTGCGCATGTCCTATTTCAACAACATCAGGGTGGGTGGGAGGGCCCAGGACAATTACAGCTTGCACCTGTTTTTTGGCCATTATGTGCTCTTTGGGGCCTAGTTTTTCAAACTGCCATCCTGTCTGCCACTGCAGTCCCACTCCTAGATGGGCCACATGTTTGTGCCGCCCACTTGTGTCGCTTAGCTTAGACATCCAGCTACCTCGGTGCAACCTTTTGGACTAAAAACAATATTGTGAGGTGTTCAGAATAGACTGGAAATTAGTGTAAATGAATGTTATTGAGGTTAATAATAGTGTAGGAGTGAAAAAAAACAAAATAATTGATTTTAGCACTCTTTATGCTTTTTTTTTAAAAAAAAATCAGAACTCAAAACCCGAAATCGGAACCAAAAACTTTCGTGGGGTGTTTTGGCAAAACAAATCAGAACCCAAAACCTCAAGCTAATCAGAACCCAAAACACCAAAAGTGGCCGGTGCACACCCTTAATATATATCGGGATTATTTTCAACATGAACTTTTAAATCTTTGCCAGCTGTTGGAATCTATATGCGCATTGTTAGTTTAATATGTAGGTGCACCTGCTGAACATTTTAATTGTGGTTTATCTAAATTAGTGGTTCTTTAACCACCTGAGCATAGTATCTTTTTGTGTATGTGATTATTATATTTTAAATATGCATTCTTTTTAATCCTCTGCAGTGCACTAGTATTTCTGAGTGAGTGGGGTGACCACTGCATTTTTTGGTTAATAATTAGTTTGTGTTTCATATCTCCACCCTCTACTGTCTCTTCTCATTTCACCCATACCACATCACCTATAGCTACGTAGAAAAGAAAGCCACCAATATTGTTTTAATATGGATGGCTGGAAGTTGTCACACTTTCCTTGCCACTAGCTACAATTATTGTTCTGCTACCTTATGTATCAGTTGCTCCCCACATCAACTTGTAAGCTTTTTATAGGGCCATGCTTACCCTTTGTTTCAGGTCATTCATTGTTGTTTACTTGTATCACGATCCCCTTCATAAAACTCTTGTGTGGTTTTTTTTTTGTGGTTTAAAATCTTTAGGTCTTTACTGCTGAAGAATGAAGTGACTTCCATGACTGGAAAATGCAGAAAGTTAGGGGAAACAAGTGTGCCATAGCAGTAATGGCAATGCAATCGTCTATTCATTCTGCTGAATTCACATCTTCCTGTACTAGGTACAGGGGATGCAATTTTAAACTTTACACATACTTCCCTACTTTTTCAATTTGTGTTCGGGAGGTCCAGGGGCGGTGGGGGTGGGGCTCGGGGGAATTGTCACTAAGCCCCACCCCCTAAGTGGGCACCACCATTTTGTCCTATACCAGCAGGGGGTGGGGCCATGACACGTAAATCTCGTCACTAAGCCCCACCCCCTACATTTAATTTACCAAACCGTCTCGGATCCGGGAGTGCTGTAGGATTCCCAGAGATTTGGGAGTCTCCTGGACATTCTGGGACAGTAGGCAACTATGATTTTACGTAATGCCTAGAGTCTCTTCTTTTACTACCAATAATAAAGAAAAACAGTAGATAATATGTTTGAGCCTTTTTGAGCACATATTCTACCTTGCTATACATTTATATAATTGTATCTCCTTGCTTTGCCATGTCACCCAATCTTCCCAATTTCAGCGGGGCAGTCCCAAATTGGCACGGAGGCAGGAACTTCTTCAATGTCTAGATTATTTGTTAACAATTTTGTGACTTGAGATTTCGACAATTTTAAATATTTCATTAATTGGTGATGACTGTCATATATGTCAAGTCTCTAGTCCTCTTTCCCTGCTACTTTCCTGATCGTAATTATTGATTTGGCCAATGTCCAATAGGGAAGCACAGCAAATAAAAGCTAGTTGAAAAATCATCGCAATATAGGTGTGTATATATAAAAATATATATATATATATATATATATATATATTTATATATAATTTTTTTTGTTAAATGTTATCTTATACTACTCAACCATTGAGGGTATAGGTGCCTGGTCGCTCAGACCCCCCGCCCCCCTTGCTACCTCATTTACACATATTGGTTCATTATATTTGGGCTTTTGTTGATAAATCCAATCTTGCTGTAACAGGAATGACCGTTGTTACTTTGATATTGATTGGTGTGACCGACGGATAACCCTAAAGGCAGCAAATGGAAAGTTTGTGACGGCCAAGAAGAATGGACAACTGGCAGCATCTGTGGATTCTCCTGGTGAGTCTAATTGTTTTAAACGGAAATAATGCACTTGTTTCTAGCATATTGTGGCAAATAAACTCATTAAAATAGTATAGTTGACCTACGGCACTGGCAGTGTGATAGAGGTGTGAGTGCGTGCCTGTGTGTGTGTGTGTATGTATATATCTATCTCTATCCCTCAACAGAGTCCTATTATAATTATAGATGAGCAGGCTCGGATTTCGCTAATCCGAGCCCACCCGAACAGTGCGGATCCGACGGGATCCGAGCACTGTTCGGGTATTTCCGGCAGCTAAATTAATCCAAAACGAGGCTATGACATCCAAGTCTCGCGTCGGATCTCGCAAGACTCGGATGTCATAAATTCCCCGCTTGCGGCCGCCATCTTCATTCTGGCTGAGATCAGGGAAGAGGGAGGTTGTAGTGTAGAGGTGCTCCTTTGTCCTGCTTAATCCAGTGGTTAGTTAGTTTCTCCTGTGCTCTGTCCTGTTGATCAGTCCAGTGGTGCTTTTGTCCTGTGCTCTGTGCTGCTGAGTCCATAGTTATTTTAAAATTATTAAAAAATCATAAATATTTTTTAAAAAAATAAAATAAAAATATAGAAAACCAATTAATTTTTTTAAAAAATGAATAAAAACAAATATAAAAAAATTATTTAAAAAGTATAAAATAAATTCTAGTGCAATATATTCTTGCAGTCCAGAAATATTAATACCAGAGATTTAACTATAATGGAGTACAAAATTTGGAGGATAAAGTAGGGAAAGATCAAGACCCTAATGCTGAAGCTGCTGCCACTAGTCATGACATAGACGATGAAATGCCATCAACGTCGTCTGCCAAGGCCGATGCCCAATCTCCTAGTAGAGGGCATGTAAAATCCAAAAACCCAAAGTTCACTACAATTAGCAAAAAAAGGAAAATAAAAACATCTAAGGAGAAACTAAACTTGCCAATATGCCATTTACGACACGGAGTGGCAAGGAATGGCTTAGGCCCTGGCCCGTGTTCATGACTAGTGGTTCAGCTTCACCCAAGGATCTAAGCCCTCCCCCCCCCCCCCCCCCCTCCAAAAAAATTAAGAGAGTTAAGCTGTCATCAACAACACAGCAAACAACTCTGCCTTCTAAACAGATGACATCACAAATCCCCAAGGCGAGACCAAGGGTGTTGGTGGTTGCGAAGCCTGACCTTCCCATCACTGTACGGGAAGAGGTGGCTCCTTCCACCATTTGCAGCACGTCCTCTGCATATGCGATCACCCACAGTCCAGTTACAGATTTGGCTAATGAAGTTGTGAATGTTGTACAGCGGGAGGAGGATATTGATGTAGCTGGCGCTGAGGAGGAACTTGACGAGGAGGATGCTGATGTGGTTATCATAAATGAGCCACCAGGGGGGGAAACGGTTGTTGTCCATGGGATGAAAAAGCCCATCGTCATGCCTGGGCAGAAGACCAAAATGCATGTCACGGGCACTAGGAGTCTTTGGTAAGAACATCATCTGGTGATATCCTGGGCAGAGTAATATAGCTGGTACTATGGTCCTCTGGTAGCAGGGTGACAACGGAACAGGAGAATCAGCAGATGGTGAGAGAATGCTCAAGAAAAATCTATGACTAGCAGCAACTGGTAATGACTTAGATGTATGTACACGAGGAACCAGATGGACAAGTAAACGTGAGGAGAGTCCGTGGTCTGCGTATAGCAAGTTGTATCACTGTCTATAGTGAAGGAATGATTCCAGGTGCAAGTAGGTAACGGGGAAGTCAGTGGTCTGCGTTCAGCAAGTTGTACCACTGCCATATATATGTGAGGAGGGGCACGAGGAGATGAATGGAATGCAGAGGATACACGGGGCACACGGAACTTGATCCCACGATGATAACCACAATACAATAATAACTGACAAGCGCTGCTTGAAGTATACAAAGTCACTATAGAGATCCAGGTAATAGGAAACGCAGTCAATAGTAACAATAGCTTCAGTAGATGGAAGACTCCGGAGATGAACACAACACAGTCCAGACGGATATGCAATATAATAGCAAAGTCAATGGAAAGTATGCATACCGCGGTTCAGGAGAGCAGGCTGTCAAGAAGACGTGCAGGGATACCAGAACGGCTGAACGCCGGCAGGAGGAGAGACCACTGGAGGATGGAAGCGGTAATCGGGTTGGTGCAGCGCACGGAAGGTAACCGGTAATCAACGGAGCAATACTCAGGAAGCAGTAGTAAGAAAAACTGTCTGGTATCCGGCAGTAGTAGCAGAGGGAAGGCACGCTGAACACAGGAGAGTAGAGACAGTCTGGAATCCGTAGATAGGAATCAGCTGAGTGCAGACACGATGAACACAGGAGAGTTGAAGTGGTCTGGAAACCACAATCGTAGTAGACAGGAATCAGCTGGAGCTGAATACACGAGGAAACACAGGAACACCTTCAGAGGCTCATGGGGAATGAGACTCCAAGATCAGGCAACCAGGTAATGATCACAGGTGGTTTAAATAGGGAGGGTTGCCTGATCATCCAATCAATTAAAAGCAACAGGTACTGAAGGTTTCATAAGGGGTGCACATGCGCAGACCCTCAGGATGGCGGACGGCCACAGTTCCTGAACACAGGAGAAATGACACTCACAGTCCGGTGAGTGACAATGCACCTCTTCGGTCTGGAGTTATTTCTATCCCAATCCGGACAACAAATGTATGGCCATATGTACCTTATGTAAAGCTCAAATAAGCAGGGGTAAGGATCTTGGCCACCTTGGGACAACCTCCCTTATACGTCACCTGAAATACCTTCATAATTCAGTGTTTAGTTCAGGACCTGTGGCTAGGACCGTCAACAGTCCAGGGACACCTAAATCCCTTGGTCTTGTTGTATCCACACCAGCAACACCCTCCTCGTCAATTTCCTCCACGATCTCGATCAGAGATAGTCCTGCAGTCCAGAAATATTAGTACCAGAGATTACCTCGGTGCAACCTTTTGGACTAAAAACAATATTGTGAGGTGTTCAGAATAGACTGGAAATTAGTGGAAATGAATGTTATTGAGGTTAATTATAGTGTAGGAGTGAAAAAAAACCAAAAATATGGATTTTAGCACTTTTTTTTATGCTTTTTTTTAAAACAAATCAGAACCCAAAACCTCAAGCTAATCACAACTCAAAACACCAAAAGTGGCTGGTGCACACCCCTAATTATAATAGAATAAACCTTTGTTTCTCCTATTATAACAGGCACTATGTGAGGACTACAGCCAGCAATGTGTGTTTGACCACCAGTCTGACCAGTCCTGGCAAGTGTGGGCAATGACCTCCAACATTTTTCAATATTATTGCAAAGTATTACAACTGCCCCCACCCAGGTTTGTTTTTGCATGATCCACTCAGCTACCTCTTAATGCCACCCAACTGGCAAAATTTTCTAGGGAGAAAACTAATATACCTACCCATAAATGCAAAGTGAATGAACAGAAGAAAATTCTAAATCAAATCAATATTTGGTGTGACCACCCTTTGCCTTCAAAACAGCATAAATGTTTCTATGTATACGTGCACACAGTTTGTTAAGGAACTCAGCAGGGAGGTTGTTCCAAACATCTTGGAGAACAAACCACAGATCTTTTGTGGATCTAGGCTTGCACAAATCCTTCTGTCTCCATGTAATCTCAGACGGACTCAATGATGTCTAGACCCTCCTCCTGTGCATTTAGGATAAAAGATGTCTTGGTCACTCACAAATGAAAATGAATAATTATCATGGATTTATTTTTTCTTCCTTTTCTTACAAAAACACATTTTCTCCAACATATGCCTACTGCATCAGAAATCAATACATTTCTAATACAACAATCAGTACATTTGCAATGACATGTATATTAAGAAAATTAGGTTGAAAATTGGCACATTGATTGGTAATATGTTACAGGATATCTTCTAATTTTGGTTGAAATTATATAATCATGTTATATTAGAATTAATCATACCTGTCTATTCTCCCAGAATTCCCGGGAGGCTCCCGAATTTTGGGGAGTCCTCCCGGAAGAGTAGCCAAAACTCCCGAAATTTGGTGAAATTCATGGCAGTGAATGGAGGGGGCGAGGCTTAATATTGAGTCGAAGAAAACACACAGGCAGCAAGCTTGAGAAGTAGGGTTTCAGTTTAAGGCAGCGAGAGGACATCCAAAATGAAATTGAAGGTTTACTGAGCATCTCCTGAGTAATCTTATGATGACAACGAACAAAAAAGTTCGTAAACCAGCGCAGCATATCTCCTACAGATTTGAAAGCTTTTATTTTTAAAGAAGGAATTTAGTTTTTGTGAATCTAAACATTGCAATCTAATTGATGTACTTTGTCTTTCCACAAAGAAGCAAGGGGCATTCTGCTTTGCTTAAGCTTTAGTTTTGTTTCCTCCTCCTTCCTGTAAACTTAATACATTTATATAAATAAATTGTGGGTAGAACAAAGAACATCATATTTTCCATTACAATGTGTGTTTCTGCTTTTTTTGTTTCTTGTACTAAAGTGTTATACTTTTTATGTAGTGGAAACAGAGCATTTCTTGATGAAACTCATCAACCGTCCACTGATCGTCCTAAGGGGAGAACATGGATTCATAGGGTGTCGTAAAATGACTGGGACCCTTGATTCTAACCGCTCAATTTATGATGTCTTTCAACTGGAATTTAATGATGGTGCATACAACCTAAAAGGTAAGTTTGTGTAATTCAGAGATGTGAGGTAGATGTTTTATACCTTAATACGGCGGTTCCCAAAGTGTGCGCTGCGGCTCCCAGGGGTGCCGCGGCGCTGTCACTGGGGTGCCGCGGGCCAGCCCTAGAAAAAAGAAAGCAAACAGAAACTTACCAATCCGCACGGCGCTAGGACCCTGCAGCCTCCTCTCTCGCGCAGCTGTCACTGAATATCGACGTCAGTGACAGCTGCGCGAGAGAGGAGGCTGCAGGGTCCTAGCGCCGCGCGGATTGGTAAGTTTCTGTTTGCTTTCTTTTCTATAGCTGGCGCCTGGCGAGGGGCAGTGTGCCTGGATGCAGAGGGGGCAGTGTGCCTGGATGCAGAGGGGGCAGTGTGCCTGGATGCAGAGGGGGCAGTGTGCCTGGATGCAGAGGGGGCAGTGTGCCTGGATGCAGAGGGGGCAGTGTGCCTGGATGCAGAGGGGGCAGAGTGTCTGGATGCAGAGGGGCATTTTTGCATACAACTAAATAAGTATTTCTGTCGTGACCTAAATACTTATTACAATTTTTTGACCCAACTACTTCTAAAACAGGACTGCTCAGTAATTATTTTGGAGGGGTGCCTTGAAAAAATTTGGAGACTCTAAGGGTGCCGCGAACTGCAAAAGTTTGGGAACCACTGCCTTAATATATTACTAATAAGCCTTCTGCATAGGCTGTGCAGATGTATTTATCAGCAATACTGTCACCCTGTGTTCAGCATTCTAATAGTTTTGAATTTACCTGGCCTTCTCTATCTTAATAGATGTTGGTTGGTGTTTCATTATTTCTCTTCTATTTTTAATGTTGTCATAGGCAATATATGAAATTTCATGTTGCCGCCTCAGATGTAATACTTTGTTGAAACAGGCAGTTATGTCATTTGTCACTAAATTTAGAATAACCAAATCAGTTTTGCAACCAGTAATCGTTTAATTTTCCCGTTTGTTCTTTTTTCCTGGTCTATCTCTAATTGTATTTTCTCTGTAGATTCGACTGGTAAATACTGGACCGTGGGCAGTGATACATCTGTTACCAGCAGTAGCCCTTCCCGTGTAGATTTCTTCTTTGAGTTCTGTGATCAGAACAAGGTAGCAATAAAGGTGAATTCCCTTTACTTGAAGGGTGATCATGCTGGTGTTCTGAAAGCCAATGCAGAGTCTATTGACTCCTCTACCCTATGGGAGTACTAAGCACCTGTCTGTGGCCTCCACCTTCAGTTAGATCTGGTCTTGTATTTTAAAAAAAAAAAAAAAAAAAGTCTCTGCTTTAGCAGGGCATTAAACATACAACAAATGATTTGGTTATTGAAGGGTTTACTGTGCTTGCTAATTTCTTTATCAGCATTATTTTTAAATTTACATAGGTCAACAGGATGCTATGTGTTCTGTAAAATGTCACTACTTGTAAATTTTGAATGCTATACATGACACAACTGGGTAAAAGCATCATTATTCATAGCATGTCTAAATCAGAACAAACAAATTCAAATATATTTGCTTCAAAGAAAACTATTCCAATGACAAATTGATAAGATCAAATAAACTACCTCATTCACAATAGGGTCCCAAGTATGACTTGATCCGTAATATTGTTATACATAACCAAAGTCTCCTGCGAAGATGGTGCCTAAGTACATGAGGTCTTGTATTTAATTTTAGCAATACCAGTCAACACTTGTTAAGGTTATGTAGGATTTGAAGTCTTTGGCTTCAGACATAAGCATAGCCATTGATCGTAAGACACTTTACTACTTTATTTTATTGTGACATGCTCTATAAAATGTTGCTGTACAACTCTATGTTCCAAATAACTGGATAATTTTGACATTGGTGAGATTTTAAATTAGCCCAAATACTTTATCAGTGTGGCTATAAGTTTTTGGATGCAGCCAATGTGAGCTATTATTATTTCAGGCCTGTAAAATCTCATTATTAAGGCTATAATTTAGTTTAGCAAAACTTTACTTGTGAATTGCACACTTATTTCCAATGTCAACATTTATAAAACTGCATAAATTACATCATCTCATGACAGGTGCAAATCTTGTATTTCAGATTACTGTGATCTTGTTATGACTTCTCATACGTTTCGTACTCTTTTTCTCTTTCCAATGATGTTTCTTTAAACTGTTAGCCTCAATGTATTTTTCTGATGAGCAAGCTACTTACTGCGTTATGTACCTAATTTAAATCAGCGTTTTGTTTAAGACCACACCTTGTGAACTAAATAGGTGCTTGGATAGAGTCTTGCTTTTTCATGTATATCAGTCATTTATATTACAGGAAAGCAGAACACTATTTTAAATGTAATACTTGTGGGGTTTTTTTGTGTAATGCATTACTGCACATTTTGAGCCTTTTCCAAGGTTGTGATTTGGAGATATATATATATATATATATATATATATATTTCTACTGGAACATTACAGAACAAGTTTGTTTTTTTTGTTTTTGGGGGGGTTTATTTGAAACAGACTAAAATTACCTAAACAGTATTGTTTTGTTGTTTTTTTTTCTTAACGTGTATTATGATTATCTAGAAATATTTGCATTCAGTGTTTCCTAATTTTCTGACCTAGAATTTGATATTTCTAATAGTCAGACTTCTACTGTTACCATTTTTGTTTATAGTGTCAAGTGATGGTTCAAAATGTAGTGTGTGCCAAAATATTACTATGGTATGTGTTGGGCTTTCTAACCTGCTCATTGCAGATCAACCACTTCTCCAGTCTTGTATGAACTTTTTTTTGTTAAATATATGGTTTAAATGAAACTCCCAATGTTCCATAGCTTTGCTACTTGTAACTTTGTTCTGTATTTTCCATCTGGATTATCTACAAACTTGCTGGATAACTGACTCTTTAAATAAATAAAAAAATAATAAACTGGAGAAACAGTGTAAATTGCTTTTTACTTGTGTTTATATTATGTAAATGTATGCATTCAATTTGACTATAGAAACAAGCATTGTGTTGTAAGGAAGTTATTTAAGTTGAAGGGGGGAAACAAATATTGACGTTTATATGCATTCCCAGGTCCAGGACAATATTTTGTGCATTTCTTCCCAAAATTTTACTGTTATACAGAAGATTAGTTCTCACCAATATTTTATAAAGTATTTATATCTATATATTTTTCTTTATTTCTAAAGGTAAAATCCTCCTTGCTTTACATGGATCACAATAATTATCTAGGCCAGGGTAAATGCACCTCCTGTAGGTGATGGGGGACATTGCTTGAAGCCCCTGGTGTGGCCTGAGCTGGGTGTGGTTGAAAATTCACTATGTGATTGAGCCACCTTTTGCAGAATAAGGCACTTTACACTAAAGCAGTTTTGATTTTAAGCAGCACCACATTTTCTTTGCCTTTTGGCAGAGTGCAAGGAGAGTTTTTTATATTTCTGGCCGAAAGAATGGGCCTTTTTTATAGTTTTTATCTTACAGTTTGTACTACACATTCACTTTGAATTTAAAAAAAAATGTACAAATGTTTATGCTGGAAGACCATTCAATATGGCTGTACATTGTTTTTCATGTGTATCTGGAGAACATGGTCTATTTGCTCTTTCATGAATTGTACCACAGATTTTGCCATCTATCTTCTAGAATAGGGATCAGGGAACTTTTTTACCTTTTACCCCAAAATATATTTAGATACGCCGACCTTACCCCCTTGATTTGAAAGGAAGGAAATCATATATTATTATTGGAATTCAAAATTTTATTGAATCTATTAAAAATTTCTTTGAAAGCTTCAACTTCAAAACTTCTGTTTTTTTAGAAATGATGTTGCTTCATTTTTGATGCGAGAGCATCAATATTGGGGCATTTTGATGTCAGAGCAATTTGGATACAGTCTTCAGCGTCCAATCAATTTCTCTGCTTTGTTTTTATGTTTGTTACAGTGGAAAATCCTTGTTCACAAAGGTAGGTTGTTGCAAAAGGCAGCAACTTTTTGACTGCCTCCTCATGTGCAATTTTGAATGCCTTTGCAGCTGTTGACATCCAAAAATATGACAGATCTGCTTTGTTTTCAAGTGCAATACGTGATTATTGCATTGAAGCTCAAGAAGTGCCTCTGCCAACCCATGAGGCTTTTCTGGTACAACAGCAATATCACATTTAAAGGGGTCTACAATCCAACTGACAGCATGTGAATCGGCAGCATTACCCCCAGGAATTTCATTCTTACCCCATTTGGGGTAATTTAACCCTGTTCTCTGACCACTGTTCTAGAATGTCCATGTTCTACACAGATTAAAAAGCATTGAAAAAATAAACATTGACCTAATATTACAGTGGATTTAATAAAACTGTTTTACATTTTCCTTTTGTTTATGATATTGCAACTCTTATGGCGACTCCAATTAAGTACATTCCTCCTTGGGAATAATATAATCACACCACTCCACTATAGATACAATGGTTGAAGTGGGAGTATATAAGGTGGTATGCCATACAGACATTTCACCATCATATCTCCTCTGAGCTGTACATGTTCAGCTTTTGAATTATTTGCAGATGAGTTGTTATGCTACCCATGCACCATTTTGGTAGACCTTCTCTGAAGTATTTTTTGAAATAGGGCGTAGCAGTTCTCTGTAAAGTGGTCATATAAACGACTTCCTGTACAATAAATTATTCTACAGGCTTTCACTAGTCGACTACATTGCTTATCTTCATATCTTCTGCAACAATACCTCCAAGGTTCTTTTCATCTGTGGACATCACATCCTTCATTCTGGCTTCAGATTTTTGTGTTCTACATGCATTATTTTTTTAAGTTTTAATCATACTTGCCAATTCCGGGAGATTGCCACATTTCGGGTGAGTCTCACGGACTTCCGGGAGAGAGTGGCAATCTCCCGCATCTGCCGAAGTGGGCAGAATTAGGGCCCACTTCGGGGCCGTCTGGGATGGGGCTACATGTCGCGATTGCGGGAGAATCGCGGCATTTGGCCCCATCCCCGCTGTAAAACGACGCGTTTGCGTCATTATGTCACCAAGGCAGGTCCAAAATGACGCGATTTTTGGAGCCCCCACCTCCCACTCGGCAGCTTCCGGGAGGCATAGACAAAAAGTTGACAAGTAATGTATAGCATTTAAGATTCTACACTTTAGTCAATTTCTCTAAATTCTGTAGATCACTGTGTTTGATTTGTTCATTCTGGTACAATTGTTTGTATCTGCAAAAAGAAAAAAAAGGCTTACCCAGAGGCTGAACTACTGCAATTACAAGGGGAACAACCGCTACACTTCTTAGAGATGAGCGGTGGGCCAGTAACCGTCAGTCACGTGCAGTGATGGTTGTTCTGGCACTGCCTGCAATTACTATAATTTCAGGACATGCAATAAATTCGAAACAGAAATTCACTGCATGGTGAATGCATGCAGAAGAGCAAAGTGGGGGGCTGTTTGAGGATGGACTGCATCGCTTCTTCTAGCTCTACATTTTGCTGTAGGGTCCAGTGCTGACTGCCACACATGGTCATACCCTTACTTGTAGACCAGAGGGTAAATGTATTAACTTCTGATTTGTTTCAAGTCACCACTATTCGGCGAGTTTGCAGTAAAATTTTAAAGTGGCAATGACTTTAAAGGCATTGCCGTTTTAAATTAATACATTTACCCCCTGGAGTAATTTTACGAATTAACTTGTTTTCAAAAAGGAGCCGTGGGTCCTATTTTGTTTAATGTGTTATGTTTGTTTTCATAAATTAACCAGATTACGTGTACATTTAGAGATCCAGAACATAATGGCATCTAAAAAGATAAAGAAATATGGGAATGAATCATGGGCGTTATTTCACCACATTAAAAAAAAAAAAAAAAGCCAGTAGTGCAGGTTACAGTAAAACCACTCTACCACTTATAAATGGCCTCAACTAACAAATAAAGGTCCAAAAGCTGATATAATGTTATGTTCCTTAATGAAAGAATTTAAGACTGAGGTAATCTTTCGACTTCTATGAAAGGTCTTGATGAGTGCGCAACCCACCCAGAAACTAAAGTTACTGCATCTTTAGTAAAGCTGATTGGGGGAGGTGTGAGCTAGGGCTTGCACATCTGCAGATTAAAGTAGTAGATATCCACTCTCGGCTCCCTAACTACATGCTAGAACTATTTGAATCCTCCAAACCATCAGCCTATGGTGTAGGTTTGAAGATAGACAGAATCCGCACACTCCAGGCCATGTTATATAGGTGCTGATTTTACCAATGCAGTAGCAGCAGAAATCCAGCTCTGAATTAACACAGAAATATCAGAAATTGTAATTCTATTCAGGTTTATTGCAGACAACTTTAGTAAGTAGAAAGATGTTTGCACCCGTCGCAAGAGCATTAAGTTAACACTCTAATATACGAATGGGGATTTCCTGTGGAATTATTGCTACTAAGAAACAAGATAAGGCAGTGAAGACAAGACCAGATTCAAGTGTGGATGTAACCCAAACATATGTATCTGAACGCGATTGCACAAGATTCTGTTATGACTTGAGAGGCGGAACAAGAAATGAGTAGACTCATGTAGGCCATGTACAGTAAGGGCACGTTAACGCACCAAATTCAAATCCTGTATTTATGGTAAATACGCTTGTTTTTAGTCGTAATTTTTACACCTGCTGAGGAGCTAGCTGACAATTCATAAGTTACAACATTAGTTACTGAGACTCAAGGATAGGCTGTTAATGATAACCTCACTTAAAGGATCAAGGGTGGGGATTTTACCTCTAACATTTCTTGGTGCCGAAAAAAACCCGGGAGGCCAAGTGATTGGATCGAAGAACAGGGACGGTTCTGACTGGGAATATCAACAACGTCTATAACCGCGGTAAGTAACATATTGATTAGCGATTTTCGCCAATTGTTACTTGACGTGTCCTGAGATTCCTGTCAGTTAGTTTTTTCCCTTCAAATCCAAGCGCCTCTCTATAACCCTGCCTCCTTGTCTCAGTATAAGAGTAAAAGTGACTAAGATTATCTGTATTTACTGTTGTCATATTATTGATGAATTGATAAGGAAAAACAATTTGACTATTGAATAACAATTGTATGGTCAATTATTGTACAAAGAAAATATTATATAAATGACTGAAACCTTTAATATTTTAGAGGATGCCTTTATAAATAAGGAAAATACATACGGTTGTAATTGTTGTGTAGGAAGTTTAAAATGGTTTGTACATGGTAGAACTGTCGCTTTATTTTATTTTGTAACAAAATCAGTGAAAGAACCTTTTGGATTTAAAAAAAACTGATCGTCATAGGAGGGTTTGGGGAAAAAACAAAACTACTATTTCAGGCATTTTGACAACTGGATATCACGGGTCAGTAAACCTCAGAGAAGAAAAAAGTCTCCATCAAATAATTAACGAACCAGAGCCAGACAGATTCTTTTGTTCCTATTCAATTCACTACACAGAGTTAGTGGACCACCTGACTCACGCAGGTAACGCAGAACTAATATAATGTTCTGTGACAGTTATATGGATTTATAACTAACAGAAATTAGAGGATAAAAATTGTTGTGACCCATTCTTCAATAATTAATACATAACAGAAGTGTTGATTGCCTATAACAAACTCTTTTTAAAGGAATAGGGAAAGTATTAATAAGTTGAGAAAGGATAGAATGGGAGCCTCTAACGGCAAGGGTGGACGCACCCCTGTCAAAATAGTCAAGGGAAAGGTTGGTCCACATGCAGTGAAGGGAATAGGAAAGATACTTAAAAGAGGAGGATTTCCCCCAGAAGGAGAATTTAATTCTACAAAATGGAAAGACTTTAGAAAATGTAACTTTGACTGGTTAAAAAGGAAAAATAAAGGAGATTTAGTTCATATTTGGGTAATGGCTAGTGAGAAGTGGGAAGAGGAGCTTAGAAGGAAAAAACAAGATGAAGAGGCAAACCAAATGACTGTCTGTCTAGCCACATCCTCAATCACTAATTATTATAGACCCCCTCCATATCAAGAGGCAGTTACTGTTGACCAGCCAAATGACCCGCTAGTTGTGCCTCCGTTAACCAGATATCCAATCATAATGACATGTCCAAAATGCACAAGTCAAAAGGACCAAGAAGGAAAATGCCCCGCATGCCCTATAAACCCCCCACGTATGTTAACCAGACTAGAAGATTATAACCCAAAAGGATTAAAGGAAGAAACAAGGGCAGAAACCCGGAGAAAAGGCAACCCTATAGATATAACAGCGGGGATACAGACCATGTTTTATGCACAAGATAATACAGACACCCTTCAAATGTATCCAGTACGTACATTCGCCTATGCCAATCCCCGCAGAGGGCAATTGGTGGATGCGAACGACCCAGGGGTATTTCATCCACAATTCCTCACAAGAGAACAACACACACCCTTTTCAGTTATGGAAGTCAATGCAATCTTGAAAGACTGTCCAGACCCCTACAAATCCCCTGGCCAGTTCGGGACTTATATGCAAACTATGTGTACCTTACATGCTGCTGCTTGGCTAGATATGTCACAAATCTGTAAAAACAAACTTACACTGGGAGACCTGAGAGCCATTGAGAACATGGGAATACATGCTGTAACTGAGTATCATGGGGAAATTGTTGCAGTAAACGATAATGAAAAGAAGACCGAAAACAGTGGAGTCCAATTCGTTAATCGGCTACGCAGATGGTGTCATGAAAGAAATGAAAGACACCCTGAAGATGTGCGTCTGCAGGGAGACAGACCCTTTAGAGACTACTACTATAAGATAGTCACCCAGATACGTAACGAAGGGATGGACCCTGAAGCTGCGGTTGGACTACGAATGGTCAAGAAAACAGCACTAGAGGGCATGCGACCACTGATAAAACAAAAACTAATGATGAGTACTCCAGCCTACAAAACCACACCTGTGGATCAGTTGTTGGAAATAGTGGAAGCCCTTGAAGATCAAGAAAAGGAAAGAAAAGCAGTCAAACCTAAACAAGTGTATGTGGTGACTGAAACAAAGAAAAAGTATACACCACGAGAAGAAGCAAGGAAATTTGTAAGTCCAATCTCTGGACAGTGTTTTTGGTGCCAGAAAACTGGTCAAATGAAGAGAGACTGTCGACAATATAAAAAGTGGCAAGAGAAGAAAAATGGGGACCCATCTACCCCCAAGATACACAGCTACTGCAGTACGTAGATGACCTACTGATTGCCACCACTTCCAAACAGAAGTGTGAAGAAGAAACTATATCACTTCTCAAGTTTCTAGCAGAAGAAGATTGTAGGGTATCCCAAAGTAAACTACAATATGTCAAGGAAAAGGTCATCTTTTTGGGACATTGCATTTCACAAGGAACAAGACATCTTACAATGGAAAGAATAAGGGCAAAACTAGAAGCCCCTTTCCCAAAGACTTTGAAAGAAAAAAGGGCATTTCTGGGCCTGACATCATACGTGAGGGATTGGATATTGGGGGCATCAGCCCTAATGCAACCCTTGTATGATGCTACCAAGAAAACGGCAGGTAATACCCCAGAAGAACTACAAGCACAACAGGAAGCAGTGGACAAGATTAAGGAAGCTGTGTGTTCAGCACCAGCACTAGGACTACCGGATTATGACAAATCCTTCACGCTGTTTTGCCATGAGAAAAAGGGACATGCCATGGGGGTACTTACACATGAACACAGTAAAAAACAAAGACCAGTTGCATAATACTCCACAACATTAGATGGAGTCATGAAGAGTTCTCCATCCTGTATAAGGTCAGTAGCGGCTGCGGCAACATTGAAGGATAAATGCGCTGATGTAGTACTGGATCATGCATTGACAATCCAGGTACCCCATGCAGTAACTGAAATACTGCAGCAAGCATCTACAAGGCACCTCAGCACTGCCAGACTCACTAAGTATGAGGTAGCCTTATTATCTGCAAGCAACGTCACCATCAAGAGATGCACAGTACTGAACCCTGCCACTCTATTGCCAACCGAAGATGAAGATGAACCGGACGGTTCAAAAGGAGGGAAGGAAGGAAGCAAAAAAGGGGAACAACATGAAGCACCTCACGATTGTATATCAATGATGGAACAAGAAATAAAACCAGACTGGGAGATAGAAGAGAACCCAATAGCTAATCCAGATTTTTTATTTTTCACGGGTGGATCTAGCTATTATGAGAACGGGACCAAACATGCAGGCTATGCAGTGGTTTCCCCAACGGAAGTCATGGAAGCAGAACCTCTCCCAGCAGGAACTTCAGCGCAAGCAGCAGAACTAATGGCACTCATAAGAGCCCTAGAAATGGCTGAAGGACAGACAGTGAACATTTACACAGACTCCCGCTATGCATGGGGAGTGGCACATGACTATGCATCCATCTGGAAGCAAAGAAACTTCCTCACAGCAACGGGAAAACCCATAAAAAATGGAGAACTGATACAAAGACTGACAAGGGCACTACGCCTACCAAAACAGATGGCAGTGATAAAGACAAAAGCTCACACAAAAGAAGATACTGAAGAAGTGAGAGGAAATGCATTTGCAGACAAACAAGCCAAGAAAGCAGCAGTAAGGGAAAAAAGGACTGGAATTTATGTCCAAAAAGAGAAAACAGAAATTGATGTGGAAATCCTCATAAAATTGCAAAAACAAGCAGAATCAGAACACAAGCTTTGGAAAAAGGAGGGAGCACAAGAATCTTGCATAGGTCTATGGAAGAAGGATGGCAAGTGGTGTTTACCAAAAGCACTGTATTCACCAATGCTTCAAGTAGCCCATGGACCAGATCACACGGGAAAAGAACAAATGAAAGTTAGTTCAAGAATTCTGGATAGCACCAGGATTCTGTGGCAGCCAAAGCATTCACAGACCAATGCTGGATATGCGCAGAAAATAATCCAGGAAGACGAACCAGGACCAACATGGGACATGTGCCCAACGCATATTTCCCTTTCCCTTTCCAAAGACTGCAAATAGACTATATCCACATGCCAAAGTGTGGCACTTACGAGTATGTGTTAACTTGTACGGACATATTCAGTCGGTGGCCAGTATCCAAGGCTAACGCACTCACCACAGCAAAGAAAATAATGGCAGAAATAGTCTGCAGATATGGAGTACCGGAAGTCATAGAATCAGACAGGGGTAGCCACTTTACAGGAGAAGTAATGTAACATATCATGCAAGATTTAGGCATTTCACAAGCCTTCCATGTACCTTACCGACCGCAAGCTAGTGGCAGGATAGAAAGGCTAAATGGCACTCTAGTTGAAAATTCAGAAGGCAATGCAAGAGACAGGGAAAACCTGGGTGGAGTGTTTAGCCCTAGCCCTGTTCGCTGTAAGAACCACACCTGGGAAAGAGACAGGGTATTCACCATATGAAATATTATTTGGAGAGAAACCCAAGACAGGTTGCTATTTCCCACAAGAATTGCAGCACAAACACGCCAGTATGACAGGATATGTTAGATTGCTTGCCGAACATTTAACTAAAATACATTCTCAAGTTTTGTCTTCTGATAATAGGATTACAGATGTTGAACCACACAGTCTAATGATCGGCGATTGGGTGTACCTAAAGAGACACGTGAGAAGTACCCTGGAACCCAGATACGACGGGCCATTCCAGGTGTTACTGACTACTCCCACTTCGGTCAAGGTGTCCGGGAGAGACTCTTGGATACACGCCTCACACTGCAAAAAGACCAAGATAACCATCCAAAGAGGAGAACCATAGATAATGGGAAGTAAAGTTTTGATAATCATTTCCTTCCTTATATTTAGGTCTCTAACACTGTGTGCCCAAAGTAACAAATGTAGAGGAAAGATAGGGATCGAGGAATGCATATGTGAGCGCTGCATCCATAACGGATCCCAATGCACCCATAGTTGCAAAGATCATTACAATAGGCTTGGACACCACGGTTCCCCACTTGTAAGGGAGAATAGGTTGTCTCGATGGGAGACTAAGCACCCTTGTGATGGACTTCCCCCGATACTCAAGTGTATTTGTGAGTACTGTGGAGACCCCCCAGAAGAAAGATGTAAAGAGTGGTGTAGGTCACCCCACGAAAGAAATAATGTAATGATGGGATTACATAGCATGGTCTCTCAAGTGGTTAATGTTACAAATTGTTGGATATGTTCCCCTAACCCAGAGTCAGGGATGGGGGGGGAGGCCAATGGACATTTTTTCCCATAACCCTAATAGAACTTGTGGTAAGCATAAAACTAAACCTGGGCATAAAGGTCAATTCCCTGAAACAGCTGTCTCTCCAGGAAGAGAGAAAATTTATAACAAATCCTCCAGAAATAGATGCCCAGTTGAGCGGCAGAAATATAGAATTCTGTTTTATGATCACAAATCACACCATTCTGAGGAGAATAACCATGACCAGAGGTAACATTACAACTGTCTTCAAGCCACAATACAGGGATTTGGGATATCTGCCATGCAGAAAAGCCCCAATAATCATAGGAAAAGTGGACCATTTCAATATCCCACCAAGAGTCCCCTTACCCTATGACATAGAAAAAGACACTTGTCTCCGTCACGATATAGGAGCCTTGGTAACAACTGACATCCCAAGCTGGTTAAACACTGCTTACCTTAATTGCAACATAGGATGGTCTTGGACTATTTGATAGCACAAACAGGGGGTTACTGTATGACCCTTTACACCCAGACCGGTAGAATGTGCTGCACATTCATAACTAATGAGGAAGACAATGTTGAGGAAGTAGTCGCAAATCACACTGCAGAAGTACAGGCCATTATGACTGTTTGCTATAGAGCACAAAGAACTGCCGTGGTTCTATGGGGGAATAGATTGGTCATGGCTGAATCCCCTGAACTGGTTTAAGGGAAATGCTGGTCGGATAATGGGAATATTAGTATGCATCGCAAAAATTGTAGGATTGATTCTATTATGCTATATACTCACCAAAGTTTTTATGTGTTGTTTTACATGTACCACTAAGAGAGTTAAGAAACATCTGACAAATGGAGTAAATAAAGCTAATGAATATGAAAGAAATTATCCAGAACACAAATATGATGACATCGGAGCGTTGGAAGACAGGGATGAAGAAATCTACTTGGAAAGAGAAAAATATGTTTAGAAATGTCAGACCGGTGCACTATTCACTTTGTTATGCGGGACGGTTATTACCCTCCGGCTGGTCTGTAACAGGACCTATGGGGACAGGACGCATTTAATCAGGGCATCGCCTGGTCTGATTAACATAGTGAACTAGTGTTTTAGTATATTTGTCTTTTTTTAAGAATAAAAGTAGGGACTGTGAAAAGTGGATTGACATATTGATTGGTGATTCTATATAGCCAAATATACTCCATTTTGTATGCTCAATTTTAAAAGATACATTTTATGCTTAGAATATATTCTGTAAAATATGTAACAGCTTTTTGCAATTTTAATGCCTGACATTTACAAAAATGTCCTGATGTTGATAACAGAGGAAGTATGTTTTTACAGATAGGACCTGCGGTTAAGCCATTTCTTAGAATTTAGCAGGGTAGATGGAGGCGTCTCTATCTACCCATATAGCTTGCGGTTAGCGGGGGCTGATGTCTGGGGCTGATGTTTGTGACAATTTACGCATTATAGGCAGTGCAATAATATAACAGCTAGAATATAAATGTAATTGTACTTTGTGGAATAAACTCAGAACTCACTTTGACAACACCGAACTTGAGTGTTCTCTTTCTGATTTCCTCAGCTAGCTGACAATTCATAAGTTACAACATTAGTTACTGAGACTCAAGGATAGGCTGTTAATGATATCCTCACTTAAAGGATCAAGGGTGGGGATTTTACCTCTAACAGTACTGAGACCATAGAAGGTATACTGAATGATATTGAAATTACACTTTTGCCACATTTACCATCAACATAGTTGTTTAAAAAGAGTTGTTTCAGAATATTCTAAAATAAACTATTGTTTAACTCAAAAGAAGGATTACAAGCTATAAAAATTTGATACACGAGGGTATGTGCCACATATTGCATTTTGGCCCAGCCAAATTGCATTATGAAAATGTGCCTATTGTGTAGAGCTATATGGAGCAAAATAAAGTCGAAAAAGGACTAATAGTCTTACTTTGCTCTGCATAGCACTTTCCCTCATCTCAAGAGTTGCTTGTGATGTTTGATTAAATAGTTATGTTCCTACCTCAGTCCAATGGTTTGCTAAAATGAGCAGCTGACCCATCAGCAGTTTTATGTTACTCTGAGATTGAACAAAAGCAGCTTTTAACTCATGATGTTAAAGTTTGTGTAATGTGTGTAGCATTACTAGTTCTGAAGGGATGTTCTGCGTATTAAAATGAAAGGCTAGATCCACACTGGAGAATTTTACGACCAACATGTTATCTAAAATGATTGTACCTACGACTGAAGGTCCGACTGGTCGAGTGATTCATGCATACACACTACACACGATTTACCTTCAGATCTGTGCTCTTCATCTGGTTCTCTCGTCATTTAGACAATGACAGCTCAGTATTTATTCACTCATTCACTCCAGTCACACTGATTTAAACCATAGAAAGATCAGTCGCATTAGTGAGATTTAGGGAATGTAGACTCCTAAAATTATTCTTGTTGTTTTTTTTATCAGGTAATCTGAATTTTTTTTTACATACTACTTTGTTTTAGACATCCAATGGAGGTGTAACCAGCCAACCACAATTAGCATCTATTACTAGAAGCAGTTTTATAAATCAATATTGATTTAGAAGTAAAGGTTGTTTTTTAACATTACTTGCTTTGGCTTCGAACACACAGTAAATGTAGATTCGTGGGACTGAATTGTGCACCAATAAGGATCCAGCATTCTTTTTTTCCTAGCAATTGACAGATTAAAACCACCTTGTTATAGCAATCCACATGTCTAATGAATTTCGTAAGCTTCTGTGACTCTAAAACGGAATATTCAGTCTCAAAACAAATTATTCTATCTACAGCACTCTCTACATTTGTTTACCGGGACATGCTCATTGCCGGCATCGGCTGAAAAGCGCATGCCTCCGTAAACTATATGGAGATTGTGAGTGCATACAGTCATTGCAAAAGTTTTGAGAATGACAATTATTGGTTTTCACAAAATTTGCTGCTTCAGTGACCTTTTCATCAGATGTTGCTATGGTATACTGAAGTAAAATAACAAGCATTTCATAAGTGTCAAGTTTTTGCAAGAGTCAATATTTGCAGTGTTGACCCTTCTTTTTGAAGACCTATGCAGTTTGCCCTGGAATGCTGTCAATCAAATTCTTGGCCACATACTGACTGATGGCCGCCCATTCTTGCCTAATCAATGCTTGGAGTTTGTCAGATTTTGTGGGATTTTTTTGTCCACACCTGCCTCTTGAGGATCGACTACACGTTTTCAATGGGAATAAGGTCTGGTGAGTTTCCTGGCCATGGACCCAAAATGTCAATGTTTTGATCCCCAAGCCACTTAGTTATCACTTTTGTCTTATGGCAAGCTGCTACATCATGCTGGAAAAGGCATTATTCGTCACCAAACTGTTCTTGGATGTTTGGGAGAAGTTGCTCTTGGAGGATGTTTTGGTACCATTCTTTATTCATGGCTGTGTTCTAAGGCGAAATTGTGAGTGAGCCCACTCCCTTGACTGAGAAGCAACCCCATGAATGGTCTCAGGATGCTTTACTGTTGGCATGACACAGAAATCATGGTAGCGCTCACCTTTCCTTCTCCGGACAAGCGTATTTCCAGATGCCTCAAACAATCTGAAAGGGGATTCATCAGAGAAAATGACTACCAATCCCTGTACCTTTTGTAGAATGTCAGTCTGACCCTGATGTTTTTCTGGAGAGAAGTGGCTTCTTTGCTGGCCTTCTTGACACCAGGCCATCCTCCAAAAGTCTTTGCCTCACTGTGCGTGCAGATGCACTCACAACTGCCTGCTGCTATTCCTGAGCAAGCTCTGCACTGGTGGTGCCCCAATCCTGCAGCTGAGTCAACTTTAGGAGACTTTGGTGTCATCAGCCATTAGCAATTCTGAAGATGTAAATGTATTTGGGATGGGAGTCTTGGATTTGTACCATAGTGAGGATATTGGTTATACCTCTGTGTTGAACAACTAACCGTTCTGTCTTCAAAAGATTATTGTGCCCAGCTGACAATCACCCAGGCAAATATCCAATGAAATGTAACAAGTAGGTTTATTTAACAAAAGGCTAGCACCAAACAGCAATAAGAACATTTAACAATAACCCACAACAATACACTACTATGCTGGCACAGCAGACATACAGATTGCAACATGCACTTTGCTCACCAGCCTCTTGGCCACAGTCAGGTATCTGTCAGCAGGCAGTCCTTTCAGGGACAGGTTGTCACTTCCTGTCAACCAGTAGAGACCATCATCCCAATGACAGTCTGACTCCACTATCACTAGGTAGTGAATTCTACATTGCTGCCCTGGAAGCTGTCTTTTATAGGCAGAGGTGGTCCCCTGTGGAGTGTCTGATTGGTCCTTTTCTGTGTTTACCTCCCCTCAGAATGGAGCGTGTTTAGGCAGTGAGTGACTGATATGTCCATTTCTGATTGGGACTTTTTCAAGCTGACAATTTAGCTAGGCAAACTCCTGCTGTGATGTTTCCATGCTGTCTGCTTGGGCTCAGAAGCAGACAATGGGACAGGGATGAGTCACTTATGATTAATTAGATGTATGGATTAGCTTTTGGTGTGGTTGTTCACCAGAGTATAGCTCTCTGACTGCAGGCATAAATGTTGGATAACCAGTAAACACATATGCTATATATTCAGTAAATTATATAATAATAATTTATTATATATGATATATTTATTTATAATATTATAAATAAAAATTCTCCATCAGCAGCAGCAGATTTACAGAAAAACATCAGTTACATAAATACAGTAAAATAACACATTTTTCCTATTAAAAACTACATGTTACATTGGCATATGCAAGGAATTGTTCTGACTAGCCCTGGCAACAGCAAAAAATCTCTAAGGGATTATCTAATCATATGAGATGTAGGAGGACATTGTTCTGGCTGGAGGCACAACAATAAATATCCTCATTGACTGTGTCTGAGAGCTAACCAACATTGGATCTCATGCAGAGATGCAATTAGTAAGTTCTGATGATTAATTTTGTGTGGCTGTACAATTTATTGGGAGGAGACGTTGCAAGTTTAAATACAGTACGATCATTGTTTCCATGATCATTTCAAAGTATAGCAATCAGAACTTAAAGTTTGAATCCATTTGCCCAGTAAAACATGGTATTATACTTTAAGCAGTAAAAGAACCTTGAATACAGTAATGCAAGCACAGTGGCACAGAAAACAGTTAAGGTTTCAACATGGCCACACTCGTTTACTATGATGGATAGCTGGTACCTTGTCATTTTCTTACCCACAACTGTTAGACAGCTGTGGCAACATCACCACCGCGACTCACTGTCCCTCCTCCTGGTGTCCCGGCCGTCGTTATGACGACCGGGACGTCACTTATGGAAATTCGGGCCGGCCGTTGCCAGGGCAACGGCCGGACACCGAAAATAGTCTATATGCGCTCCGGCAAGCTGAATAGCCAGGCGTGTGTGCAGTAGATCCCACAGCCTGTGGGCTGATTAAGTAGCTCTCTTATTTGTATTAGCCTGCACCTGAATGGGGGCTGGTGGCAGGTTCCTATTGGCTGCTTTAAGTATTTAAGGCAGGGAGGGCTTAGCCTCCCTGCCGGTTATAGCGTTTCTGACCCAGTCTTGCTGACCTGCTTCTGTTTGCTGTACCCTGTACTTTGGATACTCTGTTGGATTTCCTTTGTACGATCCCTGCTTGGATTTTGGACGTTGCCCGTTTACTCGTGACCCTGACCCTTTTGGCCTGTACCTTGGACCCTGCTACCTTGCCTGTGACCCCGATCTCTGGCGTGTTTACTGACTACCCTGCTTGCCTGTGACGCTTGACCTTGGCTATCGTTTTGACTATCCGCTGCTTTCTACCAGTCTCCTGGCCTGCTGCTGTGGTCCTGTATTACCAACCCACACTACATCTGGAGCTAAGTCCTGGGGGCATCTGAGTACTGGTGAGCGATTCAAGCGCTAAGTGACAGGCGGCTGCTATAGGTGAAAATCTCCATCATCTAGTTCTGTGGGTTGGTGATCAGGCCAGCAGCCTAACAACAACTGTGTAAATATGGAACAATACCTAGGGAAATACAAAATATTTCATGTAACTATTTCAAGAGGTATAGACAACCTGATTGTTAGCATGTTCTCTTGAGCATCTTGTTGCTATTTTGTTACTGAACATATTATATTGTTTGTGTCTATAGCAAAGAACCATAAAAAACAGTCAGGTGGGTGCTTTCACTTGTTGAAATGTAATTAAATCAGCAGGGGTAATGCTGAGAATGAACAAAGTGTCCTAGTGATAATTAAGTTAACTGCCCTATCAGCTTTTATGATACAAGAACTGGGACATCCCTGGCTATGCTTCTAAACTTAGACGTAGGCTAGGTACACACTGAAGAATTTTCTGACCGACGTGTTATCTACAACGACTTTATCTTCGTTCGAAGGTCCGATCGCTCCGCTGGTTAATGCGTGACACTAGTCACATTTTATATGATTAACAAAAGATCAACCGTCCAGGCAGCGACTTTTCACAGCCATATTGTCGTGAGCAAAGATTAGAATTTGTACACACTGAAACAACTTATGAGGTCCATATAACGATATCCCCAAGAAATTTAAATAAGGCGCAGGTGTTCAATAGTAACCACCCCAAACCACATAAAAAAGTGTACAGAGTACATTCGTTCGCAACCGCACATAAACAATTTTTTTTACTAATATGGATACTTTTGAAGAACAAGCAACTGCTCTTTTTCTGCTCTCTGTGGCAAGACTGCAAGTACAGACCCAAAGGGAAAGAAGGAAAAATAATAGATCTTGTTGGACCAAAGAGTGGTTCAAGAGGAAAGACTCATTCTCTCATTTGTCCCTGCTGCAGTATGCCGTTATAATAACCAAAATGGCACCAGTTTTACAGAACTTATGGAGTTAAAGGGCACCTTTGCAGAAATGCAACAAGAGGGACCACAACATAAAGTTATTACAAGCAGTGTAGAAGGTGAGCAAATTGGGACTTTACTTGGTGTTGGAAAATAACTTAACTTTATTACAAATATAGAAGTTAAATGCTAACCATTTTTGTTCTTTTATTCGTAGATACCATTGTCATAACGGAGGAAAGTTCTGAGGAAGAAAATAATGTTAGTAGTCCCTTGTAGAATGTGGTAGAGAAGAAGGGAAAGCCTGACAAATATTTTAAAGAATTAAGGACAAACATCAGTGATATAGAAAAAAAACTAGAAAATAACTTAATGGAGATGTTTCAGTTTATTTCAGAAGGCTATACCACAAAGCACTAGCCAGTTTAACCATTAAAAAGTCCAATGTTATAAATACTTTTTTATTTTTTAACTGTTAATTTTTGCAGCAGAATTCAGAAATAACTCTTGGATTTACAATGTGTGTTTATTCTGTGTATTTTACAAATATATGCATTAACAAGTAAATAAAGGTTTGATTATAAAACACGTTGAATGTACATGTAAAAGGTTACTGAACACAGGTCCAAGATGCATTACCATTTACACAGGTGTACTAATATGCAACCATACATCTATAAAATACACATCTATAGGAAACACAAAAACGTGTTCTATACAATTGTATATAATTATGCAGGCAGACAAATGTAATACACATATTTTGCCTTTTTATTAATGTATATTGAGTGTACAATAAAGTGACACATAGCTATAATTAAGGAGGCAGATATGAGCAATACACATATAAATGAATTACGCAGAATGAATCGTCAACATAGCACCCTAAGTTCCACACAAATCATAAATACAGTATTATCTTGTAAAGCATGAGGGGCAAGTATGGGTGCAGTTTACCCCATAAGCATAAAGGTGATCCATGCCACCTCCATAAAGTATAGTCACCTCTAGTCCTTCATAGATATCGTATGAGTCCCACCGTCAATAATGGCAACCCAATGACCAAAGGTACATGTCTCCAGTCCTACTGGAGACATGTACTATGTCTCAAGTAGGACTGGAGACATGAGAAATGAGGTGGAAGCTGGTTGGGGAAATTAACCTCTGGTATTGTCACAACCATGTACTCTAAAAGGTGCTTTGTCTGTGAAGTCATGTGTGACTATTGTGATTAAACTTGGCCCTCTAAAAGGTGAACAATTCTAAGGAGAAATAATACCTGTTTGCAAGAAAGACTGGCACTAAAACTTTTAAAAAAAACCCAAAAGTTTATTATACCAAGTTGATAGAGATTATATATGTAACATACAACATTCATATGCTTTTTCATATGAACATAATATAGTATAAGTGTAAAGTTAGATGGGACTGAAATGTTATTTCAGAAATATGCATTACTTAAGGATAATTCCAAAGCCATATAGGGACACTGTACAAATATTTATGTGGTCACAAATATGTGTAAATATAAACATTAAGGGCACAGTGGTTAGCATTGCTCGCTCACAGTTCTGGGGTCATGGGTTACATTCTGACCAGGGTCCTATCTGTGTAGAGTTTGTATATTATTAATATTTGCATGGGCTTCCTCTGGATGCTCTAGTTTCCTCCCATACTCCAAACACATACGGATAGTATAACGATTCTGATGAAAGAAATAGCGTGTGTGTATGTGTGTACTTGTATTCCTATACTTGTGGGAACATTGACCTATTTACACACCAACACTGCCTTTGCCTTGACAAAGGCAATACAAGTGAAAAACATGTCAGCGTTTTGCTGTTTGTCCTACAGTACACTTAATATGGATGAATGAATATGTCACAGTAGTAGATAGGGATTAGAATCTGCCAAACAATATAGGAAGGCTAGTTACATAGACTTGTCTGATTGCAGTTTATCCATTAAGTTGAGTATTGTACCACATTTAACTATGAAGGACAGTTCCCTAATAGAAATATTGGAGGATAATTAATTTATTAAGAAATGGAAATGGCTTCATATAAGGGTAACCAGAAAAAATCCCTCAGAACTGATAACAAATTAACATATTGTAACAGCAATCTCCCATAAACACAGGATTATATGTGACACAGCTCAAACAGTGCATGAAAGATGGACATGTATATCTCTATTTAGAATTGAAGAAACAGATCTGTAAACAATACAATATACAATAATAGAGCTCTTTATTAAATATTTATAATTATTTAAGAAGAGAAAGGGCAGACAACAGAGACATTGTAGTTCATTCTACAATTGTATATTCACCGGATATAATTTTGAACACAAATAGAGCACCCAAATATATTTGTTTTTACATTAACTGATTTTTTAATATTTAGCTGGTAATCAGGAGTCATGCATTTTAATTGAGATTAATAATAAAGTTTGGATATTTTATTTACTTTTAAACATCCCAGATGTAACATACCCATTTCTTTATTTTCTTTTTATATTTTGGATTGTATTATTGGTATGGAAGGAGGAGCACCTCCCAGTAAATATTTTACCAGTTTGCGGCACCACATATGCAGGGTGCTTATCTAACATTCTGATCTTAACGTATATCCTGTAGCATAGTGTGGCACACATGTGGCAATCCTCAAACACTAAGCATATTGCTAGAGGAAATACAGGATAAAAACAACTTATATCAATAGGAAGAATAACTATGCCATAATCACGACTATTTTGATTATTTGTAAAACATACTCAATATTTTATATACATTGTGTCTGAGAATGTATGGGATGTGGTAGAGGTTGGGATCATCGGCACCTGTATTATGAGATGGGCAAGAAAAAGTAGATTACAGGCTTAAAACCAAATACAATGTTTATTGCCATAAATTGGCACATGGGAGCAAGATTTTTATCTCCGTACTCCTGTCTGATTTTTTTTCCTTTTTGAACAGGTGTGTCACGCACCCTGTCTTTTGGCTGCTTACTAGTAGAGATGAAATACTGCCCCTCACACAAATGCCTTCACAGTCAAACACCTGAACTTTTTTTTGGGGGGTGTGCTGCTCACTGAAACTGCAGCCTGCTTTTTCTCCACTAATTGTTATGAGCCAGAGCGATCCACGGCTCGCTTCCACCATCTGTGTCATGGCAATAGCGGGAACGTCATTTCTTCCTGCTCTGTCCCGACCGTCACCAAAGCAATGGCCAGGATGCTTTCATAATCTATTTCGGCGACTGTGGGCAGCCAGATGCATGTGCATTAGTTGTAAATTAATCACCTCCTGGGCCTAATTACTATTTACTGGAGCAATGGCTCCTGATTGGTCAGTATTAATATTTAAGGCATGAAGGGCTTAGCCTCCCTGCCGGTTATAGCGTCTGTGTGCTGCACAATTGCTGACCAGCTCTGTCCTGTTCTATGCTGTGGATACTCTGCATTTGACCTAATTCCTGTTGTGACCTTTGGCTTTGACTTTGGCCCTGCTTGAATGCTGATTGCAACTGACCTCTGCCTGTTTGCTGAATTACCCGTTTACTACCTGTCTTGACCTCTGGCCTGCTTCCTGGTTATCCAACTCGCTACAGACCGCCGACCATTGGACTGTCTTTAGTACCTGCACTCTGTATTCCAGTTATCCTCCATCCTGCGCGACAGTTCTTTTGATAAGCATTTACTAACCGAGAGTCAAGTCCTTGGGGCATCCAAGTACCAACAAGCTCAGTTCTATGGGAAAGGCGACTGCTATTGGGGAAGACCTATATTAGCCTGGTTCTAAAGGCTTATCTAATAGCCGTTAGTCTAAAACTAAATATCTCAGATACCACTAATCCTGCCCCTCACACAGTTACATTCAGATTGAAACACCTGGGATTTTAAAAGCAAGGCATATTTTCTTTTTTTTAGGGGGGGGGGGGGTTGTTGTTCACTGTCAACCAGCACCCTGTTTCTCGCACAACTGCTTTCAGATTGAAACACTGATTTTAAAAGCAACTAGTTTACTAATATACTATTACTGCCAGTAGACTCATTGTTTACTCTTCCCTCTCTCACACCCAATTGATAAGTACACATTTCCAGCAGACTGATCTGTAAATAAAATGTTAAGATTTGTGCAGTAAAATGACAGTTATTTCAATATACATTGCCCCTTTCACCCTGTCAAACCCCCTAAATCTGACTTATTAGCACAGATTTGCAGCAACGTCCTACCCATGTTATCAATTCTAAAATGGCACCTGAGAAACTGGATCACTCATCTTTATATACTATATACTAGTGCACAGGAAGAAGCTGTGGAGCATTGTCTGCATTGTAAGGTAACAGTCCCTCCTTTCCCTATCTCACTGGACATTCACGTGGTGTTGTGTGGTGTAGCTTCAACTTCAAGTAGCTTTACTCCTGTTGGCAATCATGGATCAGTTTACAGATCAGGAGCATCCTATTACTAGTACTGTCAGTAGTATATAGTGCCAGCAAATTCTGTATCATTTTACAAATGAAAAATAAATAAAACAAAACTGGGTAATACAGACAAACAGAAGGTAAGAAGGTCCTCTCGCAAGCTTACAATCTCCCGGTTATGTTATTTGCAGTGAGTTCATTCAAGTAGTTTACCAAAAAGTGGAAAATAATGTATACTAACAAGCAGTCCAGCTTGCAGCAGAATGAAGCAGAATGAATAGACACGTCAGGCAATCTTTACCATTAACACCTTCAACATCAACCTCATTATCAGTACGTAGTATCATCCAATTTTCAAATGCAAACGGACTCCTCTAATGAAATCCATGATTGCCAAGAGGCATCCTTGAGCACTATGACAGCTGCTACTGGGGGACCAAGAAGAGTAAGCATAGCTAAATAACAATTGTGTGTAAAGCAAGCGTTTTCAAGAAGAATCAAGTATGACAGCCAGCATTCTGTTTCTTAGTGGCTCATTAAAGCCATATCAGCTATGTTAGCATTGGATGTGCATCCAATTTTCGGCATCAATGCATCAGGTTATAGCAGATAAGATCATGTGTCCACGCTACCAAATTCCATCTCGATTCCACTTCTCTTGAACAGTTCCTCAGCTGTACCAGGAGGTTAAACAAAAAGTAATTCAGTCTCTAGAAAATGCCATTGTACAGACTATCCACTTAACTACAGATATGTGGAAAAGCGGTACTGGTCAAACAAAAGACTACATGACCATGACAGCCCACTGGGTAGGTGTATCATCTGCAGGAGCACATATAGCATTATCATCCTCCTCAACCCTTCAGCATAGTAGTGCTAGCACACAATGGCAAGTCATTCACCGGCAAGCTACTCTCCATTTCACTGGCTTCACTAAGATGTATACCGTTGTCATTATGTTGGGAAAAACTCAGGAATGTCATAACAAAATAGCTCACCCACTAAGATCCTCCCCGAGATTCCTCATTGCCAACCACAGAGCTAACATTGTGTGTGTGTATTATGGCTGGGTGAATTTCAACATGTACCATGCTTGCACACAAAACTTAGTTGTTAAGAATTTTTTAAAAAAAATTAGAGGTTGGTGCAGGAGATGCTTTCTTTGACCTGTAAAATTTCTGAGGATTTTCAGCATACAGCGACCCGCATGTATACCACTGCAGTTTAAATTTTTTTCCTGCCAAACCATTTCAGTTGTGGGATGGGCAGATCCGTAACTTGAAATTTTAGCGCCTGGGGCAAGTAAGAAAACCCTTAAGCCCTCAATTTAACCAAATGAACCTAAAATATTCATAAACTGCACCCCCCTTCAGCGTTGTGCCCTGGGTGGTCGCTCCTCTTGCACAGCCCTAGTTACAGGCCTGGGAGTGGGTCTACCCTGTGACATTTTATCTTCTAAAATGACCATCCTTTCAGCCAGTGCTCTGCCTTTATGGGTTTTTTTTTTGTTTTTTTAAAGTAATTTTTATTAGGGTTTTTTCAAAACAAAACAATGAGTTTGAAACATACCAAAAGAATGTATAAACATACTGCATACATATGAAATTCAATAAAGTTTACACAGAATAGTAAGAAAGACTTAGATTAATTATCTAAAATCCGGTATGTTGTACATGGAAAAGAAAAATGTTGTTTGTTTTCATTTTTCAAAGGGAGGGGGGAGACGAACAAAAGAGGAAGGAAAGGCTTTAGGGATGGGGAGGGGAACAGGAGAATATTTTACTCATCGTTTTATGCATCAGACTATAGGGAAGGGAGGCCTTAACCCGTGTGGCTATATAGAGATCAACTTAATTTGGGATTTTACAAAACTTATATGCGTAGTGATCCTACATAAGCCTGACGGGGGTACCTATCAAAACAATGGAGATTTGTCAAACGGTTGTCAAGGGAGGTTCAGCATCATAGTAATTCGTCCAGGAAGACCAAGCGTTCTTGAAATTCACTGGTTTCTCTTTGAGAAGAGCTGTGATGCTTTCCATCCTATAAACTGACCAAATTTTATTGATAGTGGCTGAGAGTGAGGGGGGAGAGGCGTTTTTCCACAGAGCGGCAATTAAACATTTAGAAACATTTAATATATGATTGAGAAGTTTTTGCGTGGAGCGACTAGTAGCCCGGGAGCCGTCTAGGAAGAAGCGAGTATGGGGGGGCTCGGGCATTTTAACCAGTGTAATATCCTTGATGAGGTTATGAATTTGTTGCCAATAAGATCGTAATTTAGGACAACACCACCAAATGTGCAACAGGGTACCCCGCAAACCGCATCCTCTCCAACATCTGTGTCACGGGCACTAGGAGTCTTTACCCAGGGATCACCAGGTGATAGGCTTACCAGAGCAGTATAGGTGGTAATATGGTACTCTGGTAGCAGGGTGATCACGGAACAGGAAATAGCAGATGATGAGATGCTCAGGAAAGTCTATGACTAGCAGCACTGGCAATATGGAAGTAGTAATACACGAGGAACTGTATGGACAAAGGACACGTGAAGGTAGTCAGTGGTCTGCGGTAGCAAGTTGTACCACTGCTATAGTGAGGAGGAATGTCCAACAGAAACGAGGAGGTGATGAGAGTCAGCGGTCTGCGGATAGCAAGTTGTACCGCTGTCTGAGTGAAGGAATGGAATCCAAGTGGAGGTATCCGGGGAGTCAGTGGTCTGCGTTAGCAAGTTGTACCACTGCTATGTGAGAGGATACTGGAACAGGTGAAACTGTAAACAGGAGTCAGTGGTCTGCCACTAGCAAGTTGTACCACTGAATATATATGTGAGGAGGTGCACGGGGAGAGACTGCAACACAATATATACACGGGCACCTTGACTTTGATCCACAGTAATATGCACAATATAAATGTATAAATGACTGAACAGCACTGCCAATATAGAAAGTCTCTTGAAGTAATCCAGCATGAGATAACACAGTCAATGATGGCAATAGACTCAGCGGATAGTACACTCCAGAGGAGAACCAACACAGTCAATGATGGCAATAGACTCAGCGGATAGTACACTCCAGAGGAGAACCAACACAGTCCAGCAAAGTATGCAATACACAGCACAGTCAATGGGAAGTATGCATACCGTGGTTCAGGAGAAGGCAGTCAGACAGGAGTGCAGCGATACCTGAAGGGCAGGAGGCCGGCAGGATCCAAAGTCCCTGGATGGGTGAAGCGGTGGTCTAGCAGGTGCAGCGCACAGGTAGGTAGACCAGCAGGGAACACAAGAAGGCGTGGAGAGCGGATCAGCAGTAGATGGATGAGTAGCGCTGAGAAGTAACAGCAGCGGGTCTCTGCGGGAACACGGAGGTAGCCAATAGCAACCAGCAGGTGCAGTAACGATGGGACACCGGAGCAGAGTAGAACTGGAACAGTTGATCACGGAGAGTAGCGGGTAGCAATAGTGGCAGCAGACTCAAGGAAACACGGGAGAGTTGACAAGGGCTGAAGACTGAAGCGCACAGAGGCAGCGGATAGGAATCAGCTAAACAGTCACGATGAAACACAGACGGGTTGCAGGTTGAAGACTGTAGTGCACGGAGGCAGCGGATAGGAATCAGCTAGCAGTCACGATGATGAAACACAGACGAGTTGCAGGTTGAAGACTGTAGTGCACGGAGGCAGCGGATAGGAATCAGCCAAACAGTCACGATGATGAAACACAGACGAGTTGCAGGTTGAAGCCTGTAGTGCACGGAGGCAGCGGATAGGAATCAGCTGGCAGTCACAATCATGAACAGGTGAGTGGATGTGAATGAAAGACTGTAGTGCACGGAGGCAGCGGATAGGCATCAGCTAACAGTCCCAATGATACATGGTAGAGTTGAAGTGATTAGAGACTGTAGTGCACGGAGGCAGCGGATAGGAATCAGCTCACAGTCACGATGATACAGTAGATGGTAGAAGTGGTATGGGAACCACAGTAGTAGAAGTGGTTTGGAAACCACAGAGGTAGAAGTGGTTTGGAAACCACAGGAATCAGCTGGGCTGAATAAACGAGGAAACACAGGAACACCTTCAGAGACTCATGGGGAATGAGACTCCAAGATCAGGCAACGTGGTGTTGACCACAGGTGCTTAATATAGGGAGGTTGCCTGATCTGCCAATTTAGTTAAAGGAACATACACTGGAGGTATGGAAAGGGCTGCGCATGCGCAGTCCCTCAGGATGGAGGACGGCCACGGTTCCTAAATGTCCGGGAAGAAGCACTCACAGTCCGGTGAGTGACAGTACCCCCCCTTTCAAAGGTGGGCACAGAACGCCTGGAACCGGGCTTGTCCGGATTTTTGGAATAAAACTTCTTCAGAAGGGCAGGAGCATTAAGATCTTCAGCTTTGATCCATGAACGCTCTTCAGGACCAAAGCCCTTCCAATGAACGAGGAAACGGAGGACTCCTCGCGAAATTTTTGCATCCAATACCTCAGTAATCTCGAAATCCTCCTCCTGATGAACTTGAACTGGCTGCGGTGCTGAGGGAGGAGTCGAGAAACGGTTGATGATGAGAGGTTTGAGCAAGGACACATGGAAGGCATTGGAGATCCGAAGATTCTTAGGAAGAAGAAGTTTAACACATACTGGATTGATAACTTGAATGATCCTATATGGACCAATAAAACGAGGGGCGAATTTCATAGATGGAACCTTCAAACGAATATTTTTGGTAGATAACCAGACACGATCTCCAATTTTTAGTGGTGGAATAGCCCGCCTCTTCTTATCTGCGAAAGACTTATATTTGTTAGATGTCTTCTTTAAACCGGTTTTGACCTGAGACCAGATATTTTTGAAGGTCTGACAAGCAGTCTCCACAGCAGGAACTTGGGTGGGCGGGAGGGCAGGAAATTCCGGAAAAGACGGATGGTGACCGTAGACCACAAAGAATGGAGTTTTGGATGATGACTCATGGTACATGTTGTTATGGGCGAATTCAGCCCAAGGGAGCAATTCTACCCAGTTGTCTTGGTTGGCTGAAGAGAACATCCTAATAAAGGTCTCAAGATCTTGATTGACTCGTTCCGTTTGTCCGTTAGATTGCGGATGGTAAGAAGATGAGAGTGCTAATCGTATGCCCAAGGTTTTACAAAGGGCCCGCCAGAATCTGGAAACGAATTGTACTCCTCTATCCGACACAATCTCAGACGGACATCCATGGATGCGGAAGATTTCTTTAATGAAATGTTCAGCCAGAGTAGACGAGGAAGGTAAACCGGACAGAGGGACGAAATGGGCCATCTTCGAAAATCTGTCTACCACTACCCAAATAGTATTGTGATTCTTACTTGGTGGCAAATCAGTAACGAAATCCATACTAATATGGGTCCAAGGCTTGGACAGAATGGGTAGTGGTCGCAGCAACCCTGCTGGAGTTCTGCGGGAGGATTTGAACTGAGAACATAAATCACAGGAAGCAACAAACTCTTTGACGTCTCTCCTCATTGAAGGCCACCAGTAACTACGAGAGAGAATCTCAAAGGTCTTGTGTTCACCGGCGTGTCCAGAAAAACGAGAGGCATGGAACCACGAAAGGATTTTCCTCCTCAGAGTAGGAGGCACAAGGGTCTTCCCAAATGGTAGCATTTTGGTGGATGAAGCAGCCAGAGAAATACATTTGGGGTCTAGAATAGCATGGTTGGGAACCTCTTCTACATCAGAGGACGTCACAAAAGCTCGAGATAGAGCGTCAGCTTTCTTGTTCTTAGCGGCTGGTTTGAAGGTTATAATTAATTCAAAACGGGAAAAGAAAAGAGACCATCTTGCTTGACGAGGGTTCAAGCATTGAGCAGATTGCAAATATGACAAGTTCTTATGATCCGTGAAGATCGTCACCGGATGGCGAGCTCCTTCCAACAAGTATCTCCATTCCTCTAATGCAGCTTTGATGGCCAGCAACTCCTTGTCCCCGATAGTATAATTTTTCTCTGCGGGCAGAAGACCCCGAGAGTAGACGGCACAAGGATGTAATTTTTGTTGCTCCGAGCGTTGGGAGAGAATAGCTCCTAAGCCCACATTAGAGGCATCTACTTCTAGGAAGAAGGGGAGTGTCACATCAGGCTGTCGCAGAATGGGAGCAGACGAGAAGGACTCTTTGAGGATTTGAAAGGCTTGGAGAGCCTCAGATGACCATTGCTTAGTATTAGCCCCTTTCCGAGTTAGGGCCACAATGGGAGATGCAATGGATGAAAAGTCTTGAATGAAGCGTCTATAGTAATTGGCAAAACCTAAAAAACGCTGGATGGCACGAAGAGTAGTTGGCTGAGGCCAATGTAGTACAGCATTTACTTTGTCTGGATCCATCTTCAGGCCAACTCCGGAAACTATATACCCCAAGAATGGAATCTGGGGTAACTCGAATGAACATTTCTCCAATTTACAGAACAACGAGTTTTTCCGTAGTCTGGAGAGGACCTCTGCCACATGTTGGTGATGAGAAGGCAGGTCCTGTGAGAAGATCAATATGTCGTCCAGGTAGACAACGACACATGCATATAATAAGTCCCGAAAGATCTCATTGATGAAACCCTGGAAAACCGCGGGGGCATTACACAGCCCGAAGGGCATTACTAAATATTCGTAATGCCCATCTCTGGTGTTAAACGCGGTCTTCCATTCGTCACCGGAACGGATTCTAATTAAATTGTAGGCACCACGAAGATCCAACTTAGTAAATATCCGAGCTCCCTTGATGCGATCAAATAGCTCAGTGATCAGCGGAATGGGATACCGATTCTTGATAGTAATGGCGTTGAGTCCACGAAAATCTATACAAGGGCGTAATGATCCATCCTTCTTTTTGACGAAGAAGAACCCAGCTCCAGCGGGAGAGGTGGAAGGTCGAATGAACCCACGCTGGAGATTCTCCTGTATGTACTCAGATGTGGCTTGAGTTTCAGGTAACGAGAGAGGATAGACCCGACCCCTGGGAGGAGTCTTGCCAGGTAGAAGGTCGATCGGACAATCCCAAGAACGATGAGGAGGAAGACGTTCAGACTGAGCTTTATCAAACACATCGGCATATGAAGCATACTGAGGAGGGAGTCCCGGGGAGGAAGATGAGATGGAAGATTGCTGTACTTTAAGAGGAATAACTTGAGAGAGGCAACGATGGTGACATTCAGACCCCCAAGACGTAACTTGAGGGGTGCGCCAGTCAATCTGGGGAGAGTGACACTGAAGCCATGGAAGGCCTAAGACAATCGGACTTGTCGTAACTGGAAGAATTAAAAAACGAAATTTCTTCATGGTGTAGTACACCAATCTGAAGGGTTACTGGAGACGTACTCTGGGTGATGAGACCATTGATGAGGCGTGATCCATCTATAGCCGTCACAGTAATGGGTGTTTTTAAAGTGATCACTGGTAGGGACCATTGATTCACTAGTGATTTAGAAATGAAATTTCCTGCTGCTCCGGAATCAATCAATGCCTGTGACTCAAAGGATTTGGTAGCAAAGGAAATCGTAACATCGAAAGCGCAGACTTTAGATTTCATAGACAATGGAGAGGACTCCAGGGACCCTAACTTCACCTCTCCAGAACTAGTTAGGGCCTGGCATTTCCTGATCTCTTAGGGCAAGAGCTGAGCATATGCGTGGAATCAGCACAATAGATACAGAGTCTATTCTTTACTCTTCGTTTCCTCTCCTCTGAAGATAATTTGGAACGTCCTATCTCCATGGGAATCGCAGAGGATGGAGCTGGACGAAATTGAGGGTTAGAACGAAGAGGTGCTTTGACAGCCGTTGTTTTCTCAGACTCTCTTTCACGAAATCTCATATCTACACGATGGCAAAGAGAGATCAAATCTTCTAGTGACGAAGGAAGTTCTTGGGTAGTCAGTGCATCCTTAATTTTATCGGAGAGCCCCTGCCAGAAGGCGGCAACTAATGCTTCAGAGTTCCACTGAAGTTCAGAGGCTAAGATCCTAAATTGAATGACATACTGTCCTACTGTATGAGAGCCTTGTCGCAAACGAAGAATGCTGGAAGCAGCGGAGGTCACACGACCTGGTTCATCGAACACACTTCGGAACGTGGAAATGAATTTGGCACTATCTTGTAGAACTGGATCGTTTCTCTCCCACAGAGGGGAGGCCCAAGCCAGGGCTTGTCCAGAAAACAATGAGATAAGATAGGCCACTCTGGAACGATGGGTAGAAAAATTTTGAGGTTGAAGTTCAAAATGGACTGAACATTGGTTAAGGAAACCTCTACAAGTTTTGGGGTCCCCGTCATATTTTGACGGAGTAGGCAGGTGAAGCGTAGGAACTGTAGACACCTGGGATGGCACTGGGGAAACGGAGGAAAGCACAGGAGCTTCAACATTAGCTGTAACAGTCTGTCCAGATGTTCCTTGGGAGGTTAAAGATTGGTAACATTGAAGTAACAGTTGTTGGCGAGCATCCTGTTGCTCCACACGGCTGACCAGATGCTGCAGCATCTCTTTAGCGGTAGGTTCCGTATCTGGGTCTGTCATGGCCTGATCTTACTGTCACGGGCACTAGGAGTCTTTACCCAGGGATCACCAGGTGATAGGCTTACCAGAGCAGTATAGGTGGTAATATGGTACTCTGGTAGCAGGGTGATCACGGAACAGGAAATAGCAGATGATGAGATGCTCAGGAAAGTCTATGACTAGCAGCACTGGCAATATGGAAGTAGTAATACACGAGGAACTGTATGGACAAAGGACACGTGAAGGTAGTCAGTGGTCTGCGGTAGCAAGTTGTACCACTGCTATAGTGAGGAGGAATGTCCAACAGAAACGAGGAGGTGATGAGAGTCAGCGGTCTGCGGATAGCAAGTTGTACCGCTGTCTGAGTGAAGGAATGGAATCCAAGTGGAGGTATCCGGGGAGTCAGTGGTCTGCGTTAGCAAGTTGTACCACTGCTATGTGAGAGGATACTGGAACAGGTGAAACTGTAAACAGGAGTCAGTGGTCTGCCACTAGCAAGTTGTACCACTGAATATATATGTGAGGAGGTGCACGGGGAGAGACTGCAACACAATATATACACGGGCACCTTGACTTTGATCCACAGTAATATGCACAATATATACACGGGCACCTTGACTTTGATCCACAGTAATATGCACAATATAAATGTATAAATGACTTAACAGCACTGCCAATATAGAAAGTCTCTTGAAGTAATCCAGCATGAGATAACACAGTCAATGATGGCAATAGAGTCAGCAGATAGTACACTCCAGAGGAGAACCAACACAGTCAATGATGGCAATAGACTCAGCGGATAGTACACTCCAGAGGAGAACCAACACAGTCCAGCAAAGTATGCAATACACAGCACAGTCAATGGGAAGTATGCATACCGTGGTTCAGGAGAAGGCAGTCAGACAGGAGTGCAGCGATACCTGAAGGGCAGGAGGCCGGCAGGATCCAAAGTCCCTGGATGGGTGAAGCGGTGGTCTAGCAGGTGCAGCGCACAGGTAGGTAGACCAGCAGGGAACACAAGAAGGCGTGGAGAGCGGATCAGCAGTAGATGGATGAGTAGCGCTGAGAAGTAACAGCAGCGGGTCTCTGCGGGAACACGGAGGTAGCCAATAGCAACCAGCAGGTGCAGTAACGATGGGACACCGGAGCAGAGTAGAACTGGAACAGTTGATCACGGAGAGTAGCGGGTAGCAATAGTGGCAGCAGACTCAAGGAAACACGGGAGAGTTGACAAGGGCTGAAGACTGAAGCGCACAGAGGCAGCGGATAGGAATCAGCTAAACAGTCACGATGAAACACAGACGGGTTGCAGGTTGAAGACTGTAGTGCACGGAGGCAGCGGATAGGAATCAGCTAGCAGTCACGATGATGAAACACAGACGAGTTGCAGGTTGAAGACTATAGTGCACGGAGGCAGCGGATAGGAATCAGCCAAACAGTCACGATGATGAAACACAGACGAGTTGCAGGTTGAAGCCTGTAGTGCACGGAGGCAGCGGATAGGAATCAGCTGGCAGTCACAATCATGAACAGGTGAGTGGATGTGAATGAAAGACTGTAGTGCACGGAGGCAGCGGATAGGAATCAGCTCACAGTCACGATGATACAGTAGATGGTAGAAGTGGTATGGGAACCACAGTAGTAGAAGTGGTTTGGAAACCACAGAGGTAGAAGTGGTTTGGAAACCACAGGAATCAGCTG
The DNA here is from genome assembly GCF_038048845.1 of Mixophyes fleayi. Lineage (NCBI taxonomy): Eukaryota > Metazoa > Chordata > Amphibia > Anura > Limnodynastidae > Mixophyes > Mixophyes fleayi. Next base: position 71,330,436 of record NC_134408.1, read on the forward strand.
GGCTGAATAAACGAGGAAACACAGGAACACCTTCAGAGACTCATGGGGAATGAGACTCCAAGATCAGGCAACGTGGTGTTGACCACAGGTGCTTAATATAGGGAGGTTGCCTGATCTGCCAATTTAGTTAAAGGAACATACACTGGAGGTATGGAAAGGGCTGCGCATGCGCAGTCCCTCAGGATGGAGGACGGCCACGGTTCCTAAATGTCCGGGAAGAAGCACTCACAGTCCGGTGAGTGACAGTACCCCCCCTTTCAAAGGTGGGCACAGAACGCCTGGAACCGGGCTTGTCCGGATTTTTGGAATAAAACTTCTTCAGAAGGGCAGGAGCATTAAGATCTTCAGCTTTGATCCATGAACGCTCTTCAGGACCAAAGCCCTTCCAATGAACGAGGAAACGGAGGACTCCTCGCGAAATTTTTGCATCCAATACCTCAGTAATCTCGAAATCCTCCTCCTGATGAACTTGAACTGGCTGCGGTGCTGAGGGAGGAGTCGAGAAACGGTTGATGATGAGAGGTTTGAGCAAGGACACATGGAAGGCATTGGAGATCCGAAGATTCTTAGGAAGAAGAAGTTTAACACATACTGGATTGATAACTTGAATGATCCTATATGGACCAATAAAACGAGGGGCGAATTTCATAGATGGAACCTTCAAACGAATATTTTTGGTAGATAACCAGACACGATCTCCAATTTTTAGTGGTGGAATAGCCCGCCTCTTCTTATCTGCGAAAGACTTATATTTGTTAGATGTCTTCTTTAAACCGGTTTTGACCTGAGACCAGATATTTTTGAAGGTCTGACAAGCAGTCTCCACAGCAGGAACTTGGGTAGGAGGGAGGGCAGGAAATTCCGGAAAAGACGGATGGTGACCGTAGACCACAAAGAATGGAGTTTTGGATGATGACTCATGGTACATGTTGTTATGGGCGAATTCAGCCCAAGGGAGCAATTCTACCCAGTTGTCTTGGTTGGCTGAAGAGAACATCCTAATAAAGGTCTCAAGATCTTGATTGACTCGTTCCGTTTGTCCGTTAGATTGCGGATGGTAAGAAGATGAGAGTGCTAATCGTATGCCCAAGGTTTTACAGAGGGCCCGCCAGAATCTGGAAACGAATTGTACTCCTCTATCCGACACGAATCTCAGACGGACATCCATGGATGCGGAAGATTTCTTTAATGAAATGTTCAGCCAGAGTAGACGAGGAAGGTAAACCGGACAGAGGGACGAAATGGGCCATCTTCGAAAATCTGTCTACCACTACCCAAATAGTATTGTGATTCTTACTTGGTGGCAAATCAGTAACGAAATCCATACTAATATGGGTCCAAGGCTTGGACGGAATGGGTAGTGGTCGCAGCAACCCTGCTGGAGTTCTGCGGGAGGATTTGAACTGAGAACATAAATCACAGGAAGCAACAAACTCTTTGACGTCTCTCCTCATTGAAGGCCACCAGTAACTACGAGAGAGAATCTCAAAGGTCTTGTGTTCACCGGCGTGTCCAGAAAAACGAGAGGCATGGAACCACGAAAGGATTTTCCTCCTCAGAGTAGGAGGCACAAGGGTCTTCCCAAATGGTAGCATTTTGGTGGATGAAGCAGCCAGAGAAATACATTTGGGGTCTAGAATAGCATGGTTGGGAACCTCTTCTACATCAGAGGACGTCACAAAAGCTCGAGATAGAGCGTCAGCTTTCTTGTTCTTAGCGGCTGGTTTGAAGGTTATAATTAATTCAAAACGGGAAAAGAAAAGAGACCATCTTGCTTGACGAGGGTTCAAGCATTGAGCAGATTGCAAATATGACAAGTTCTTATGATCCGTGAAGATCGTCACCGGATGGCGAGCTCCTTCCAACAAGTATCTCCATTCCTCTAATGCAGCTTTGATGGCCAGCAACTCCTTGTCCCCGATAGTATAATTTTTCTCTGCGGGCAGAAGACCCCGAGAGTAGAAGGCACAAGGATGTAATTTTTGTTGCTCCGAGCGTTGGGAGAGAATAGCTCCTAAGCCCACATTAGAGGCATCTACTTCTAGGAAGAAGGGGAGTGTCACATCAGGCTGTCGCAGAATGGGAGCAGACGAGAAGGACTCTTTGAGGATTTGAAAGGCTTGGAGAGCCTCAGATGACCATTGCTTAGTATTAGCCCCTTTCCGAGTTAGGGCCACAATGGGAGATGCAATGGATGAAAAGTCTTGAATGAAGCGTCTATAGTAATTGGCAAAACCTAAAAAACGCTGGATGGCACGAAGAGTAGTTGGCTGAGGCCAATGTAGTACAGCATTTACTTTGTCTGGATCCATCTTCAGGCCAACTCCGGAAACTATATACCCCAAGAATGGAATCTGGGGTAACTCGAATGAACATTTCTCCAATTTACAGAACAACGAGTTTTTCCGTAGTCTGGAGAGGACCTCTGCCACATGTTGGTGATGAGAAGGCAGGTCCTGTGAGAAGATCAATATGTCGTCCAGGTAGACAACGACACATACATATAATAAGTCCCGAAAGATCTCATTGATGAAACCCTGGAAAACCGCGGGGGCATTACACAGCCCGAAGGGCATTACTAAATATTCGTAATGCCCATCTCTGGTGTTAAACGCGGTCTTCCATTCGTCACCGGAACGGATTCTAATTAAATTGTAGGCACCACGAAGATCCAACTTAGTAAATATCCGAGCTCCCTTGATGCGATCAAATAGCTCAGTGATCAGCGGAATGGGATACCGATTCTTGATAGTAATGGCGTTGAGTCCACGAAAATCTATACAAGGGCGTAATGATCCATCCTTCTTTTTGACGAAGAAGAACCCAGCTCCAGCGGGAGAGGTGGAAGGTCGAATGAACCCACGCTGGAGATTCTCCTGTATGTACTCAGATGTGGCTTGAGTTTCAGGTAACGAGAGAGGATAGACCCGACCCCTGGGAGGAGTCTTGCCAGGTAGAAGGTCGATCGGACAATCCCAAGAACGATGAGGAGGAAGACGTTCAGACTGAGCTTTATCAAACACATCGGCATATGAAGCATACTGAGGAGGGAGTCCCGGGGAGGAAGATGAGATGAAAGATTGCTGTACTTTAAGAGGAATAACTTGAGAGAGGCAACGATGGTGACATTCAGACCCCCAAGACGTAACTTGAGGGGTGCGCCAGTCAATCTGGGGAGAGTGACACTGAAGCCATGGAAGGCCTAAGACAATCGGACTTGTCGTAACTGGAAGAATTAAAAACGAAATTTCTTCATGGTGTAGTACACCAATCTGAAGGGTTACTGGAGACGTACTCTGGGTGATGAGACCATTGATGAGGCGTGATCCATCTATAGCCGTCACAGTAATGGGTGTTTTTAAAGTGATCACTGGTAGGGACCATTGATTCACTAGTGATTTAGAAATGAAATTTCCTGCTGCTCCGGAATCAATCAATGCCTGTGACTCAAAGGATTTGGTAGCAAAGGAAATCGTAACATCGAAAGCGCAGACTTTAGATTTCATAGACAATGGAGAGGACTCCAGGGACCCTAACTTCACCTCTCCAGAACTAGTTAGGGCCTGGCATTTCCCGATCTCTTAGGGCAAGAGCTGAGCATATGCGTGGAATCAGCACAATAGATACAGAGTCTATTCTTTACTCTTCGTTTCCTCTCCTCTGAAGATAATTTGGAACGTCCTATCTCCATGGGAATCGCAGAGGATGGAGCTGGACGAAATTGAGGGTTAGAACGAAGAGGTGCTTTGACAGCCGTTGTTTTCTCAGACTCTCTTTCACGAAATCTCATATCTACACGATGGCAAAGAGAGATCAAATCTTCTAGTGACGAAGGAAGTTCTTGGGTAGTCAGTGCATCCTTAATTTTATCGGAGAGCCCCTGCCAGAAGGCGGCAACTAATGCTTCAGAGTTCCACTGAAGTTCAGAGGCTAAGATCCTAAATTGAATGACATACTGTCCTACTGTATGAGAGCCTTGTCGCAAACGAAGAATGCTGGAAGCAGCGGAGGTCACACGACCTGGTTCATCGAACACACTTCGGAACGTGGAAATGAATTTGGCACTATCTTGTAGAACTGGATCGTTTCTCTCCCACAGAGGGGAGGCCCAAGCCAGGGCTTGTCCAGAAAACAATGAGATAAGATAGGCCACTCTGGAACGATGGGTAGAAAAATTTTGAGGTTGAAGTTCAAAATGGACTGAACATTGGTTAAGGAAACCTCTACAAGTTTTGGGGTCCCCGTCATATTTTGACGGAGTAGGCAGGTGAAGCGTAGGAACTGTAGACACCTGGGATGGCACTGGGGAAACGGAGGAAAGCACAGGAGCTTCAACATTAGCTGTAACAGTCTGTCCAGATGTTCCTTGGGAGGTTAAAGATTGGTAACATTGAAGTAACAGCTGTTGGCGAGCATCCTGTTGCTCCACACGGCTGACCAGATGCTGCAGCATCTCTTTAGCGGTAGGTTCCGTATCTGGGTCTGTCATGGCCTGATCTTACTGTCACGGGCACTAGGAGTCTTTACCCAGGGATCACCAGGTGATAGGCTTACCAGAGCAGTATAGGTGGTAATATGGTACTCTGGTAGCAGGGTGATCACGGAACAGGAAATAGCAGATGATGAGATGCTCAGGAAAGTCTATGACTAGCAGCACTGGCAATATGGAAGTAGTAATACACGAGGAACTGTATGGACAAAGGACACGTGAAGGTAGTCAGTGGTCTGCGGTAGCAAGTTGTACCACTGCTATAGTGAGGAGGAATGTCCAACAGAAACGAGGAGGTGATGAGAGTCAGCGGTCTGCGGATAGCAAGTTGTACCGCTGTCTGAGTGAAGGAATGGAATCCAAGTGGAGGTATCCGGGGAGTCAGTGGTCTGCGTTAGCAAGTTGTACCACTGCTATGTGAGAGGATACTGGAACAGGTGAAGCTGTAAACAGGAGTCAGTGGTCTGCCACTAGCAAGTTGTACCACTGAATATATATGTGAGGAGGTGCACGGGGAGAGACTGCAACACAATATATACACGGGCACCTTGACTTTGATCCACAGTAATATGCACAATATATACACGGGCACCTTGACTTTGATCCACAGTAATATGCACAATATAAATGTATAAATGACTGAACAGCACTGCCAATATAGAAAGTCTCTTGAAGTAATCCAGCATGAGATAACACAGTCAATGATGGCAATAGAGTCAGCAGATAGTACACTCCAGAGGAGAACCAACACAGTCAATGATGGCAATAGACTCAGCGGATAGTACACTCCAGAGGAGAACCAACACAGTCCAGCAAAGTATGCAATACACAGCACAGTCAATGGGAAGTATGCATACCGTGGTTCAGGAGAAGGCAGTCAGACAGGAGTGCAGCGATACCTGAAGGGCAGGAGGCCGGCAGGATCCAAAGTCCCTGGATGGGTGAAGCGGTGGTCTAGCAGGTGCAGCGCACAGGTAGGTAGACCAGCAGGGAACACAAGAAGGCGTGGAGAGCGGATCAGCAGTAGATGGATGAGTAGCGCTGAGAAGTAACAGCAGCGGGTCTCTGCGGGAACACGGAGGTAGCCAATAGCAACCAGCAGGTGCAGTAACGATGGGACACCGGAGCAGAGTAGAACTGGAACAGTTGATCACGGAGAGTAGCGGGTAGCAATAGTGGCAGCAGACTCAAGGAAACACGGGAGAGTTGACAAGGGCTGAAGACTGAAGCGCACAGAGGCAGCGGAAAGGAATCAGCTAAACAGTCACGATGAAACACAGACGGGTTGCAGGTTGAAGACTGTAGTGCACGGAGGCAGCGGATAGGAATCAGCTAGCAGTCACGATGATGAAACACAGACGAGTTGCAGGTTGAAGACTGTAGTGCACGGAGGCAGCGGATAGGAATCAGCCAAACAGTCACGATGATGAAACACAGACGAGTTGCAGGTTGAAGCCTGTAGTGCACGGAGGCAGCGGATAGGAATCAGCTGGCAGTCACAATCATGAACAGGTGAGTGGATGTGAATGAAAGACTGTAGTGCACGGAGGCAGCGGATAGGCATCAGCTAACAGTCCCAATGATACATGGTAGAGTTGAAGTGATTAGAGACTGTAGTGCACGGAGGCAGCGGATAGGAATCAGCTCACAGTCACGATGATACAGTAGATGGTAGAAGTGGTATGGGAACCACAGTAGTAGAAGTGGTTTGGAAACCACAGAGGTAGAAGTGGTTTGGAAACCACAGGAATCAGCTGGGCTGAATAAACGAGGAAACACAGGAACACCTTCAGAGACTCATGGGGAATGAGACTCCAAGATCAGGCAACGTGGTGTTGACCACAGGTGCTTAATATAGGGAGGTTGCCTGATCTGCCAATTTAGTTAAAGGAACATACACTGGAGGTATGGAAAGGGCTGCGCATGCGCAGTCCCTCAGGATGGAGGACGGCCACGGTTCCTAAATGTCCGGGAAGAAGCACTCACAGTCCGGTGAGTGACAATCTGTCACTAGTAGTCGGAAAGATAGAGTGGAGACGAGAGGGGACCAAATACCACCTGTAGAAAATTTTGTAAGAGTTTTCCTTTATGCTAACTGATATAGATGACTTAGCTATATTAGCTCTCACCTTTGACCATTCTTTAGGAGTCAGGGTCTCCCCGGTGTCCCTCTCCCAGGCAAGCTCATGAGGATCTTTGTCGGGCTGACCAAAGCTATTAATCAATTGATACAAAGTGGAAATTAAGCCTCTAGTAGTTGGGGAACGGCGACATAAAGATTCTAAAGTAGAACATCGAACCGAGGGGGGGGGGGGGCATTTAAAGATCGATAGAGGTGCCTCAGTTGAAGATATTGATAAAAGATTTTTTGAGGTAAATGAAATCTTCTCTGTAAGTCTGAGAATGTAGGAAAAACCCCAGCCAGAACCAGATCCCAAATGAAGAGCAAGTTATGTGCGGACCAGTAGTGAAACATTTTATGATCTAACCCTGGCTCAAAGTTTCTATTGTTCCAAATTGGGACCAGCAATGGGTAGTCGGATCGCAACTTTTAGAATCTGGTCACTTGATCCCACAATGAAACAGAAAAACGAGCAGTTGGAAGCTGAGCTAAACGTCTAGTCCTATGCTGGGATGCTATCCAGAGAAGGGAATATGGAGAGTATAATTGTAATATATCTGCCTCAATCTGCGTCCACACTCTATACTGAGGGGGTGAGTGCCATAAGATACACTGTGACATATGCGTAGCTCTATAGTATTTTATTATATTTGGCAGGCCCAGTCCTCCAGAGGTTTGATGTTTAGAGAGTATTCTCATACGCACTCTAGGCTTATGCCCTGCCCATACAAATTTAGATACCATTTGCTGAAGGTGCTGGAGGACATGCAAGGGAACCTGTATTGGGAGTGTTTGCCACAGATAAACTAATCTTGGTAAAATATTCATTTTAATTGAAGCCATCCTGCCAATCCAGGAAATATGAAATTTATTCCATTGAGTTAGGTCGCCCCGAATTGCATTAATTAGTCTAGGGAAATTAGCTGCGTATAAAGAGGAGTAATTCTTGGTTATATATATTCCCAAATATTTGATCTTATTATGCTGCCATCGAAAATTATAAGTGGTTTTAAGTGGTTGGGTGATATGCTGAGGAATATTAAGATCGAAGATTTCAGACTTGTCCGCATTAATTTTGTAGTTCGATAGGGAACTATAGAGCGAAATTTCTTCAAAAAGTTTGGGCAGTGATGCGTGCGGGCTAGTTAATGTAAGTATAACATCATCAGCATATAGAGCTATCTTATTATCTCTAGAACTCGTGGGAATACCCGTAATTTCCGTATTGTTTCTAATTCTAGCAGCTAATGGTTCCATAATGAGGGCAAAGAGTAAGGGTGATAAGGGGCAGCCCTGGCGAGTGCCATTACTTATTCTAAAGGGTGTCGATGTGAGACCGTTCGCCAATACTGTAGCCGTTGGATTATGATACAACGCCGAGATCCCCTTACAAAAGGAACCTTGGATCCCCATGCTTCCTAAAGTCTGCTGAATAAATGGCTAAGCCACTCTGTCAAAAGCTTTCTCAGCGTCTAAAGCAACCACCAAGGCAGGGAGAGACGCACTATTAGCTATATTGATTAAATCTATTATTCTTCTTCTGTTATCCGAAGCTTGCCTTCCTGGAACAAATCCGACTTGGTCAGGGTGGACCAGTGAAGGGAGAACAGTCCCTAATCTATTTGCTAGTATCTTAGCAAAAAGTTTTAGATCAACGTTAAGCAGGGAGATGGGTCTATAGTTACTCACTTCCGTCGGATCTCTGTCTGGTTTAGGTATTACGACAAGATACCCCTTATAGTAGCCTTATGGGCTTCCCAGAGTATAGGTTGTGATATCTCCGGGGTCGTGTTTTGTGAAACATAATCAGTAATAGCCTGAGATATCTGACTGATGTTCTCTTCTCTAAGAAGTAATGACTCATCCAGACGCCATTTAGGACGTGATTGCAAGAGCCATGGTAAAAGCAAAGAGAGCTCAACTGCCTCATGGTCTGACCAGGACACCGGAAAGACCCGGACATCTCCCAATTTCTGGGTTGTCCGATGATCAACAAAGAAATAATCTATTCTTGAATACAGGTCATGAGGGGCCGAATAATGAGTGTATTCTCTGGAAGAAGGGTATAGAACTCGCAAGGCATCATACAAATTGAATGAAGGAAAAAAACGGAGTAAGTACTAATATACAAATTAAGACTCCATGACTATTTTTAGATCAACCGGTTATGAATTGGTTAAAGCCCTTTAAGGAGAAGGGGTAGGGAGGGAAGAGGGGAGGAGTGGGGGAAGGGATGGAAGGGGAAGAGGAGGGAGAGGGCTTTCAACTGGCTACCAATACCTATATCAAAAAGTTACTTATTCTGAGTAATTAGCGAAGTCCTATAATCCATTTTTATGTAAACATTAAGTATTATAGTGGACACAATAAACGTAAATGAAATATTAAGCTAATTACGTATTAACAACCGTAGCCATAGTTAAGATAGTATAATTACTCCAACCTCATGAAAAAGGAGATCTTAAGATAGCGAATAGACTGGAGTCAGTTTATGTACAAGAATCACACTTTCTGCCAAGATGGAGCCGGAGCCGAAGTCTTCCGCTGCGAAGGAGATGCTGAAGTGGAAGGATCAGAGCCCTGGATAAGGTGAAGGCGCCTAAGCAGGTCAAGACCCTGTTCCGGGGTTCTCACCGAGTGGTTCCGGCCGTCTTTTGAGACAATTAGCTGGAATGGGAAGCCCCACTTATATTTTATTGAGTGGTTACGTAGTACTTTTGTGACATTAATAAGGTCCCTACGTTTTTTCTAAGTAGATGGAACCAAGTCCTGATACAACTGTAGGTGCGATCCAGAGTAGGAGATCAACTGTACATTTCTAGCTGAAGCCATTATTCGCTCTTTAGTTTTGAAGTAGTGGAAACTGTATAATTATGTCTCTGGGAGGTTGATCTGAATTTGGTTTTGGGCGAAGGGCTCTTTGGGCCCTATCTAAATTAAGTAACTCTTTTGAAAGGTCAGGAATCATCTGTAGGAATAGGCCCTCTAAGTAATCAGGCAATGCTTCTGCAGAAATGGATTCCGGGACATTTTTTATCCGGATGTTGTTACGTCTGTTACGGTTCTCTAGATCTTCCAGTTGGTCCTTGAAAGTGGTGAATTCCGCACGTAGGTCAGCTATCTCCGTGTCTGTCGTTTGTTGGTGCTTTGAGACTACATCTAGCTGATTTTCAACAACATCAGTGCGAGATCCGAGTTCAGATATTTCTGACCGAAGCTCAGACAATTGCTCTCATTTCTGACTGAATTGTTTTTGTGACTATAGCAATCACATCCTTGGGTGCGAGTGGATTTTCAGGTGATGAATTATCTTCTGAATCCGATCCTGTATCAGCTGCTTCAGTCACTGCTTGAGGTCGGCCACCAGCCTTTTCTAGAGCTTTTATAATGGTATGTTTAGGAGTGCTACTTATTTTTTTATTTTTGTGAGACATATTGACCAATAAGGAGCACCTACTATTGTCCCAGTATTAACGTAGAGACCAAGATCTGCCACAATCAGATGTACAGAACAATGCGCGGCTTCCCAATCTATATAGAATAAAATACGACAGTTTTCTTCAGGACATCATTAACGTGTTGTGCGTCCCGCACCCAATAAAGTTAGAGTCAAGGTAACATTTCTTTACAACTTACAGTTGTGAATGACAGAGGAGCTCTGATCGTGATATAGAACTTAGATATCCCGATGACGTCAATGTTAGCTACTATTGTTGCTGCAGGAGGAGCTATCCACACTGCCGCCACCTCAGGGCTCCTGTTATTGAATGTGGAACTTGTGCACCTTAATCCACCTCAAGCTGGGTAAATTAGTGACAAATTGGGTTTATCTCTGACATGGTAAGATCGGCTGGGGGGGTCCACATGGTGGAAATCTTTAATGTGGCACGTGCCAGGTCAAAGGGTTGGTAAATCCATAGATGTAGTTTAGAAATGGATATCTGCACTTTTATTGTTTCACCACCAGGTGGCAGTATACACTCACAAGTGGGCTGTGAGGTGTACAGACGCAGCTACTTCAGCAGGAATTGAAGGCACAATGGTGGAGAAGGGACTTCCAGTTCGGTGCCCTCAGACGGTTCTGCTGGCAGTCTGGGCAGCGCTGGAGGGGCTGAGAGCGACAAATCCAGGCTCGGGTCCCCGAGAGTGGCTCCCCCGTGTTCTGTTTATTCAGGTGCTAAAACGGAGATGACCGATGGGAGTGGCCCCTAGAAAGTTCCCAGCGAGTGGTTCCAGACTGGTCCCAGTGGATCATCAGCGGGGAGCACCCCCTTGCAGCTAAGACTGCTTTTTTACTCAGCCTGATGCACCGACCGGAAGTGGATTGCCGAAACCGGAAGTCGGGTCCGATGGGCTTCCAGCTTACTGGGGACCGCGGTTGTGAGAGCGGTTATAGGCCACAGGCCTGAGAAGCGCCACTGAAGGGACCGGAGCCACGTAAGCAAGGTGAGGAGCCTACGCCAATAGGCCTTCTATCAGCGCTGGGAAGCAGTGTCACTGTGGGGCCTCCTTAAGAATTCAGCGCCGATTAGAAACCAGGCAGGGCAGTTAGACGATCAGCGGTCAGCCTGTAGGGCTAAATGTTGAGCCTCAGAGGTCTCTGGCTTATATCATGAAATATACCCACAGCGCTGGGGTAGGATAACTTAAATCAGCCTTTTTTTATAAGCTTTCTGGAGAGCTCTGCAGAACCCGGACTGATCGAAATGGCGTCCAAGCCACGCCCCCCTGCCTTTAGGTTTTAAAGGTGTCCTTTAATTTTTTTAACCTGCCATCCTGTCTGCCACTGCTGTGCCACTTTTTCATATGGATTGTATATTTTATTAAACTGCCATACCCTGTCTCCAGTGTCGGACTGGTCCACTGGGACACCGGGGAAATCCCTGGTGGGCCCCTGCTGTCAGTAAGCCCCCAATCATTAACATAGAAGGAGGGGAGTCATAATTGTCTCCCCTTCAAATTACATAGATGTGCTGGCTCCGGCTGCCGCTGCACAGGAAGACGGGTGGCAGAGCTGTAAACCTGTGACTCTGGAGGTAACAGGTTGCAGCTTCTGTACAGCAGGAAGTAACGAGTACAGACTGAAAAGTCTGCAAGAGACATGGTGCTGCGAAGGAGAAGAGAAGAAGAATAGATAAGAGCAGCAAAGAAGCAAGATAAGGGCACAGAAAAAGTATAATAGGGCAGAAAAGAAAGCAGAGACCAAGGATACAGAATAAGTCATGGGGATGGACAAGAGATACAGACAGTGGGGTGCAGACAAATATGAAAACACCTTATTTATATTTTGTACCAGTATCTTACTATGCCTTTTGTTAGCTTGTAAATTTAAAGCAAACGTGTCATTCATGTAGACATTTACAATGAGCCCTCAAAGGACAAGGTAATAAATTAGAAAGACATCACAAAACAAAACATGGTCAGAACACTGCATTTTTCTAATGACCTTTGCAGACCTTTTGCAAAATATGCTGTGTCTTGAATATTATGTTCAATAATATATCCAACAACTGTAATGTATATAAAGTGTATGTGACAGAATGGACTGCCTATGCAACACAGTCTATTGTAGCTGAGAACCGGCTGGGCTTACTTTGCCATCATCTCCTTTCGTTATCTCAAATGCGCTCTCTAACCGCAGTAGAAGGAGCCTACACATGCTGCCACCACTGAACTCCTTACTGGCATCCAGTACCGGGTTCCCCCTGGGTAACCGTCACTGTTAGGGTACCGCTTCGCTGGTACACCTGGGCTGGTACCCCTAACCGCTTACTATCGATCAGGGTTGCTGTGGATGGATCCCCCCTGGCCTATCACACTGGCTGCTGGGTAGCAGGCAGAGCAATGGTGCTGGGAAGCTGGGTCCAAAGCTCAGACAGCTGAAAACGGATTAGACTTTGAATGTAGGTCACAGGATTTTCAGCATGGAAGACATTTTTAAGCAGGTCTTTGAAGCAAGTGATGTTTATTTGTAGTCACACTGATTGAAGGTACCAGTGATCAGGTCAGATGGAACAAGAAGAACATTTGTTTGTCACTTCACATAAAGACTTACTTAGCATTTCCTGCTATCAGCAAACAGACTTCCTCTAGCAAAGTTACAAACCCAAACAATGGCACTTCCATACAAAACACATCCCAATGTAACATGGTAAGTGCATTTAAAATTATACATTGGTGCCTGCACCTCTGATTGAAATACATTTCTACAATAAATTAGTTCTACATGGTCCAGCCACAAATAAGCTATTTATAAGTGATCCAGTCACTGCGAAGGTGTATATATTTGAGATATATATATATATATATATATATATATATATATATATATATATATATATATATACACACACACAGAGAGAGAGGGTGAGAGAGAGAGGTCGAAGTGGACTGGTATACATTGCTATGCTATACCGTCACTTCTCCTACTGCCTTCATTGTAAAAGTATATACTTATTTATTTCGCAACATCTTTTATTGGTTGGGGGAAATAAGGGGAGAGAGGGCAGAAAAGTCAACAAGAGGCAATGGGAAAAGACATTAAGGCTAGGGAGCAGGGACGTCAGAGGGGAAGATATGAGGTTTATGGGAGGTAAGCACTGATAACAGAGGAAGGAACTGGATCAATAAGAAAAGTCGGTGATCAGAGAGGTGAGAGTGTAAGCAAATGGCAGGAACTAAGTTGCATCAGGGTCCCTGTAACAGACAAGCCTGAATCCAGCAGCAGTACAGACTGAGAATCAGGAGGTTACAGATATTCATCAATTACAGGTAGTATTGAGAATAAATTTTTCCATTTTTTTTACACATATTTGCATATTTCCCTTTAAATGTGTAATGTAAATATAGATGTTTAATTTGGCCATGCCTCCACACGCCGATTTGTAGAGCTAAATCTCAGTAGGTGGGCCTCAACCATAGGTTTTTACCCTGTGGGCCCTTTATGACCCAGTCCGTCTGTCACTATTTTTAGTAGAGATGCTCACTGACCCCCGTGTTTTGGTCTTGTTTTTGGATCTGGATTACCGTTGTGTTTTGGTTTTGCCAAACCGCCATTGCGTGTTTTGGTTTTGTTTGGTTTTGTTTTGCTATTTTGTTGAAAAATCAATGTTTTTGGGCATAAAGTAACCAAATTTAGTGCTCCACCTGTTTCTTGGATAAGTAATGTAATTGTAAAGCTAATAAATTATCCAAAAAACAGTTTAATTCCTGGTAGGTAGGCCTTCATTAATTCTACACACAAACCAGATTGTCTTCCTCTCCATCTATGCAAATTGGCAATGCAGCCATCGTCTTTGGGTGTATATTACACCCTACACTTATAGTTAAATATGTAAAGAAATGGACAAAGGCAGTTTGGTTTCTGTCTCTATAGGCAGAAATAGAAATTTTCTGCCCATAGAGAATTTTCTAGGATTTTCTCCAGGAACTCCCGCAAGGGAGTATGGTTTTAGCGGCTGCCACTGTGCAGGTCGCGGCCCTCTGGGAAGTGTGGTGAATATACGGAACTGTACAACTGAATAGGACAGGGAATGTCAATGATATAAATGCAGAGTCTGAACAATGGAAACAATGGTAACACGGTAGACTGATGAGCAGTAATAAAAGGAGGAGAAAGTTCCAAAGTGCATTAGCACACAGGTAGCATACAGCAGACCAATATATGACAACTGGATATAGTCTATGAAAGGACCAATCAATAATGCAGCAGGAGAGTCAGCGACTCGCAGCTATACTTCAGAGGCACTATAGGCTTTAGTCCTAATAACAGGTACCATGCAAAATAGTAGAGTAAGCTGCTCCTGACATATGTTCCCGCTGGTAACTGTAAAGACTTGTGCAGATGCTGGTATAATACTAGATAGCGTGGAACGGTCTGCGGCTAGCAAGTTGTACCACTAATATGAAGAGAAGACTTGTTCGGGTGCAGGTATGTTACAAGGTAGCGTGAAGTGGTCTGCGGCTAGCAAGTTGTACCACTGATATGGAGAGAAGACTTGTCCGGGTGCAGGTATGTTACAAGGTAGCATGAAGTGGTCTATGGCTAGCAAGTTGTACCACTGATATGAAGAGAAGACTTGTCCAGGTGCAGGTATGTTATAAGGTAGCGTGAAGTGGTCTGCGACTAGCAAGTTGTACCACTGATATGGAGAGACGACTTGTCCAGGTGCAGGTATGTTATCAGGTAGCGTGGCGTGGTCTGCGGCTGACAAGTTGTACCACGATATGGAGAGATGGAGAGAAGGCTTGTCCAGGCGCAGGTATGTAACAAGGTAGCGTGGAGTGGTCTGCGTCTGACAAGTAGTACCACGATATGGAGAGAAGGCTTGTCCAGGCGCAGGTATGTTCCACAGCAAACAGAGAGCACGAGTAGAAAACGGAAACACCTCGGAGTCACAAGGGAATGAGAACCAACGATCAGGCAACGGTAATAGAGTAACAGGTGCCTTAAGTAGTGAGAGGTGATTGATTGACCAATGAGACTATGAGCAAGGTTTTAACAGTTCGTGGTTTCTGCACATGCGGCGCCGAACAGGCGCTGGCAGGAGAGAGAGAGAGACCCATGTCCCACACCAGAGGCACTAACCATCCGGTGAGTGACAGGTAGATTGCACCCTACACTTAAATAGAAAGTTTTAAAAACATGTTATTGTCATCATCTTGAGCTTTATCCTCACCCTCATCAGTGTGTATGTCATCATCACAGATTATCAATTCATCGCCGCTTGAATCCGCCTTTAGAGAACAGTCAGTGCTTGGATGTCTTGGATGGTGAAGGCCTTCCTCGTGGAAGATGTAGGTCATTTTTATAAACATCATTTTCTCCACATTTTTGGGAAGTAACCTTCTACGGCGATCACTAAGTTCCCGGCTGTGCTGAACACTTGTTCAGAGTACACACTGGAGGGTGGGCAGCTTAGGTATTGCAAAGCAAGTTTTTACATGGGTTTCCAAATGGCCTGCTTTTCTTCCCAGTAAGGTAAGGGACTGTCTGACATTTCCATATCAATTACCTCTTGAAAATAATCCTCCACCATCCTTTGCATGTTAATACTCATATTAGATAGAGTTATGGGCAAGGTCACACATTTTTTTGAAAAATTCTTCAAACCAGCCCAGATGTTAAACTGTTTTGGTCTACCCTCTGCATCTTCCCTGCTTTTTTTTGGAAAATTAATTTTTTTACGAGCAGCAGCTGCTTGAGAAACTGAAGGAGGACACCTCTTCAAGCCAAGGCCCAGTTCAGCGGACAACTTGCTGAGCAATGGCTCCTTGCAAAAGTTCACATCTCTGTCATTTTGAAGCAAAGACTCAACCTTGGATCAAGCACAGTGGCCAAAATGTAGTGATCCGAGTTCAAGATCTTAATAACTCGAGGATCATTGTGAAGCGAATTAAGTACTTGATCGACAAGGCCAACATACTTTGCTGAATTGCTTGCTTTCATCTCCTCCTTCAGTTTCTCAAGCTGCTTTTCCAATAGTCTATTTAAAGGTATGACTTGGCTCAAACTAGCATAGTCTGCACTCACTTCAAATGTCACAACTTCAAATGGTTTCAGCACCTTGCACAGCACTGAAAGGATTCCCCACTGTGCCAGAGTGAAATACATCCCCCCTCCTTCTCCAATGTCATGGCTTGTGCAATACGCTTGGATGGCTTAGCGCTGTTCCTCCATCCTCTCAAGCATGTACAGGGTGGAATTCCACCTAGTTACCACCTCTTGCTTAAGTTGGTGGCAGGGCAAGTTAAACTGCTCTTGGAGCTGCTGCAATCTCCTACATGCTGTGGCAGAATGCCTGAAATGTCCTGAAATTTTACGGGCCACCGAAAGCATCTCCTGCACCTCACGGTTATTTCGTAGGAAGCTCTGCACCACCAAGTTGATGGTGTGAGCAAAACAGGGAATGTGCTGGAAATCACCCAGCTGTAATGCTCGCACTATATTGTTGGCGTTATCAGAAATGACATATCCTGGGGAGAGTCCAAGTGGTATAAGCCATGTATCAATCACATATCTTAGTTTGCGTAACAAATTGTCAGCTGTATGCCTGTTAGTGAAGCCGGTGATACAAAGAGTGGCCTGCCTGTGACAAATGTTACGTAGTGGTGTACATGCTGCTGCTGTTCCTGATGGTGAAGGTGAATGACCAACCCAGTGTTAGGAACTCCCAAGTCAGTACAGTGAAACTCGGGAACTACTCAGAAGGCCAGGTGTTCGCTGGAGCCCCTAGTGGTGGGGACAGACTGGGCTGCGGGCCGACCGAGGGTCGAGTAGCGTATACTGACTTAAAGGAGTTTCCCAGAAGTGGAGTGATTGGTGGACTGTAGTATAAGAGGAATCCAAAGTCAAAAGGTCACATGCACAGATGCAATATCCAAGGGCAAGCGAAGGGTCAAACTCACAGGCAGAGAAGCAAAATCCAAATTCCAGGCAAAAGGTCAAAGGTCAGAAGAGAAGGGTCACAGGTCCAATAACAAGCAGGGGTCAAACACGGGTAGTCAAATCTAAGGTAGCAGGAACCTAAACGGATAGTACAAGCAGGCAGCAGGACTGAGGACAGAACGCTATAACCGGCAGTGAGGCTGCAGACCTCACTGCCTTAAATGTACAGATGAGCCAATCAGAGTCTAGCTCTGAAAATACTTTCAGGAGCTGATTAATGAATAAATCACAGTCTAATAGCCAGCAGGCTATTAGATCTTCCTGTGCACGCGCCCAGCTGTCCCCTGTTGCCGGGACGCGGCGCTACAGTGCTGGGCGTCCGGCCGTTGCCTCAGCAACGGTCGGGAGTTAGGAGGAAGTGACGTCCCGGTCGTCATGGTGACGGCCGGGACGCTGGGGCAGGCAGGAAGCGAGCCGCGGCGGCTGTGAGTACCGCCGCGGCTCGTGACACCCAGTGGGCTGTCACAGTCATATAGTCTTTGGTTTGACCACTTCCACTTGTCCACATATCTGTGGTTAAGTGGACAGTGGGCAGAATGGCATTTTTCAGTGCAATCTCTACATTTGTACACACTTTTTGGTATAGTTGTGGAATAGCTTTACGGGAAAAATGGTGTTGCGATGGAATTCTGTAACACGGACACAAAACCTCAATTAACTGTGAAAAACTAGCAGCGTTTATTGTGGATATTGGACGCAGATCTAACACTAACATGGCAGCCATGGCGTCTGTGATTCGCTTGGCGACTGGGTGACTGCTGTCATATTTGCTTCCCTTAGCAAATGATTGTTTCACAGTTAACTGTTGAAATGTAGGACTGCTCATTTTCTTGGCCTTCCTTTGGGCTGACGATTCACCCCCAGCAACAGCAGCAGCAGTGTGACTAACGCTTTCTTCAGAGGAATCAATTATAGTGCAGGAGTCATCCAGCCTTAATAAGTGGGATGGAGAGCTAACTCCGAGCGCTACTGAGGATATTGATGAGGATTGTGTGGTGGGTGTATTTTGTAGCCGTCGGGATGTCGGTGACCGGAGGGTCCTAGCTGATAATGGAGTGCTTGTAATTTTTTTGGAAGAACTTTCAGCTTTTCCCAACACTTTGCCATGAACTCTTATTAAATGGTGTAACATAGACGAGGTTCCAAGATGGTTAAGGTCCCACCCTCGACTGACTGTGGCTTGACATACACTAGAAATGGCTATACAATTGTTGTCTGGATTTGGGTAGAAATAATTCCACACATAAGAAGTGGATTTTTTTGTTTTATGGGCAGGCATGACAATGGCCTTTTTCGTGTCACATGCCAGAACTGCTGCCACTGGTGCAGGACTTACACAAACAACCTCATCCTCATAAACATCCTCATTTGCGCCCTCGTCGCCTACACAAATCTCCCCCTCATCCTCTTCTAAATCCAAAGTGGCATCCTCAATTGGTGTATCACCGGCTACACTCGGGCTGTTCAGGCACACATCAACAGAACTGCTGAAAGGGCCCTTCTTTATGGGTACACTAACAGAATACTCACGATTAGACATACCACTGTTGAATGGACTCTCCACAGGGATTATTGTCATTTCTAATTCAGAGCATACATTATCCTCTAATGCCTTACTGTTTTCTTGCAGCTCGGCTTTGACGCATAACAGTAGTTGTGCACCACTTTCAGACTCCAAATTACTTGGCCACGAGTGACCGTACAAGAAGAAGGCTCGGTAACATTTTTGGATCTGCCACTAATAGAGAAAGGCGAAGGCCTCATTCTTTCTTTGCCACTGCGTGTGTAGAATGGCATGTTGGCAATTTTTTTTTTTTTTACCACTAGTTAACTTTTCCTCAGTTACACTTCTTTTTCCCTTTAACACGGTACATTTTTTTGGGGTGTGTTTTTTTCCCCCCGTATTTAAAAAGACTATGTACTTTTAAATTGCCTTACCCAGATGACGTACTGGGAACACTACCATCAGGACTGGTGACAGAACCTGGTTGCTGATTCTGCTCATATGTGGACTGCTTTGAATCCATTTTAATGACCCTAAATCACTTGTAGTGAAAAATATTGCATTAGATAGATATTTCTGACAAAGATGACCTTTTTTTGACAGCCAGAAAAATTTAAGATAAAACACTGGGGAATATGAGACACCCCAAAAGCACTTGGAGTGCCAAAAAATGAAAAAAAAAACTCCTCTATTACTGCTCTAACAATTGCAAATGGTATTAATATTAGAATTGTATAGATCAGTATAGAAACAGTTATGTGTACACTAATTGCTCTGTCCCTGCGCTAATATAGCCTGTGACCTAACCCTGCTCTTTCCCTCTGTCAAATGGCGATGGATTGCTGTGGAGGCTGGTATTTATGCTTTTTAAATCTAGCGAGAACCGAGCTCCGAAATACGAATACGTCACGATGACGTTTTGCCTCAATTTCGATTCCGAATGGGCGGGAGAGTACTGAGCCTGCTCGGCTCGGTACTCGGATAGGCTAAATTCGGATGGATTCAGATCTCGGGGAACCGAGTCCGCCCATCTCTAATTTTTAGCCAGCCAGCTTGCTGCAGCATTTGGCCAATACAATACTAGTACAATTTTGACAGTTGTGAAGAGGTCATTAGAAAAAAGACTGTAAATGAATGTTATGCCCTAAATACTAATGTAGACACAAAAATGGCTCAAAATGACATGCTTTTACCTGTATTTCACAATATTTAATGAAATCCAGATACAAAACCAAAACACATGAGGATTTTTGGCCAAAACCAAAACACAAGATGATTTCAGAACCAGAACATAGGGGTCTGCGCACACCTCTGTTAATATATGTAATTATTAGTATTAAACCTAAATTATGTGTGGAAAACTGTACATAAATATTTTTCTCTATATGTAGTTTGTACGGAAAACTGCATTGTACCATTTCTCTTTACAAAGCCACAAGCCTGTTACCAGTGGATGGGATGCAATTTACGGCATCAAAGGTTTTGTGCTAACAGGCTCCATTCTTGTAAACCCACCCTGCATAGGACATCACAAAAAGCTAGAGATTAAGTTTTACTACAAAAGATGATTTAACCCTAGTCAAACGCACCTTAAAAACTATTTACTACATTAAGATTTTTTTAAAGGTAAAAAAAACATCATATATTTATAATGTGCACCAAAAAGATTTTAAAAAAAATAAATAATTTCTTTGAAAAAAAAATAAAAAATGATAAACATATATAACTTATATACAAAATTTTAAATGCACATACAAGCTCTTTAATATTCAGAAATAACAGATAACAACATGAGGTATTTTCAATCAACAAAATATTTATTATTCTGTAAAGAAATAAACTTATGGAACTTTAATCATAAATTCACTTGAATTTACTTACTTCCATACATGTATTTCATTGGTTTTAATTATTTAAGTTTAGAAACCAAGAAGTAAGCTCAAAAAATGGCTGCATGACTGCGTAACAAATTGTTCCATCATCTGTACTTTAAAAAGCTACATGAAGTTGGACAATGCATGTATAAAAAGAGAGAATGAGATAAAGTAAGATACTCTGTATAAATGGAGAGGTCCAAAGGCCACAACTAAAATTGAAAAAGGGAGCTGAAGGCGAGCTGCCGTCTTCAAGAACTTGCTGTAAGAGAAAACAAATAATGAGAAACAGTAGGCGCATTAGATGCTATTGGCACATAATGTAGAAAATAAAAAAATATTTTATTTAATTTATAAGGTTTTTTTTACTGTCACTCCTATTTACTGTGGAGTGTCTGCAACAATTTGTTTTTTTAACCCTGAAAGAAGAGTGAGGAATCTATTTGTTTTACAGTAGACCTAAAATTCCACACCACAGTAGACTAAGAGTTGGCCGGTTACATATATAAATTAGGCAATTTTCAAGAGTAAACAAAACTCTAGGAGGTGAATCATTTATGAGTTCAAAAAGAAAAAGTCAACAGCACTACAACCGTAACTATCAAATGAATCATGGCTTGACAAAAGTACCCATAAAAATGTTGCCTCTGAAGTAAACTTCATTGACAATTATTTTGTGGTGCTGCTTCCTTTTCATAATATAATTGTTGGAGGATTAGAATGTATTCTATCTGTAGTGTGGACACACGTATATTTAAAGGAACTGTAAGTGCTTTTGCATTCAATTTTAATGTATTGACTTCTAGCTAAACTCCTGCTTTTATTGTTGTATTTCACTATAAATGTGTGGAAAACATAAAAAGGGCTATAGAAGCTAGAAGCTGAAATATAATTTTACCATTTTGTAACTATATCACATCTTGAAATTGTATACATTTCGGATCAGTCTCTCTTTGACAAAGGGATCTTATTAAGTACATTAGAGATCGATACAAAATGTGTCCATACATAGCAATGGAGGAAAGGGTTTTTTGTCAGCTTGAACACTAACAGGTTTATTTCTTCATTCTAAGTTAAGTCTGTGTGGCTGTGGCATTTCCTACCAATGTTTGTGAACATGGCACATTTACTAAATTAATTGGATGATTTTCTTACAGAAAATAGAATCTGTAACTATCATAAGAAGATATCAATTGGGTGATTGATACCAGGA
>NC_134408.1:71377815-71470315 GCF_038048845.1 Mixophyes fleayi
ATATATATATATATATATATATATATATATATATATATACACACACTATATATATATATGTGTGTGTGTATGTATGTATGTATGTATGTGTGTGTGTGTGTGTGTGTGTGTGTGTGTGATTATATATATACACACACACACACACACACACATACATTATATATATCTCCCCCCTTTGTGTAAACACAGGACCTGGGACTACTGTTTCCCATACACGTGGAGCACTGACCGCCCGATCAGGATTTCCCCGGCCTTAACCCTCAAACGAGAAGGAGAGAGGCTCTCTCGAGAGCAGGAGGATTTATTCATCAGGAGTGCTCACCAGCACTTGTTGAATGCCGCTTACCATCGGAGATAATTGGTCAACTAATCAACATTACCATCATAGATTGCGGGACTGTCACTGATTAAAAAGGGCGCTTGCGTCGGGAAGTAACGCTCTTCCCCTGAGAAGGCCTGGGCTACGCCCAAATGCATGACAAGAACCTTTTTAAGACCTTAAGTAGCTTGATATGACTAGAATGCAAGAGTATCATGCACGGGTTAACTTTTATATATATATATATATATATATATAGTCATGGCCAAAAGTTTTGAGAATGACACAAATATTATTTTTCAGTCTGCTGCCTCAGTTTTTATGATGGCAATTTGCATATACTCCAGAATGTCATGATCAGATGAATTGCAATTAATTAATGTTCCTCTTTGCCATCACAATGAATTTTATCCCCAAAACAACATTTACACTGCATTTTAGCCCTCCCACAAAAAAAAAACAGTTTGACATCAGGTCAGTGATTCTCTCGTTAACACAGGTGAGAGTGTTGATGAGGACAAGGCTGGAGATCACTCTGTTATGTTGATTGAATTAGAATAACATACTGGAAGCTTTAAAAGGAGGGTGGTGCTTGAAATCATTGTTTTTCCTCTGCACAAGTTTCTTTGCAGATAACTATGATTAACAGTCATCATTGCTTTGCACAAAAAGGGCTTCACAGGCAAGGATATTGCTGCTAGTAAGATTGCACCAAAAGCAACCGTTTATCGCATTATCAAGAAGTTCAAGAAGAGAGATTCAATAGTTGTGAAGAAGGCTTCAGCATAGGCAAACCGAGGGAGTTTTTTATAGTGCCTGGAAACCCCCTCTCCCAGCCTGGGGTACTGTATGCTTGAAGTGGCTGGACCCTGCCCCGGGACCAGCCACTTTGCAGCTTGTGTGCAGATTTCTCTCTGCACTGTTCACAGCTATCTCTCCCCAACAAGTATTGAAAGCAGCAAGAATAGGTAGGAGAGAGCAGGACAGTCTGCCAACTGTTTTGACACAATCAGGACTTTGTTTTGATTGTAGGGACAGTTGGGAGGTATGTCTAGCTTCACACGGCTCTGCTCAAAAAGGGAGAGCTGTGTGCCCTTAACAGTAGTGCACACAGCATTGCCCATTTATATGATGTGGATAGGAAGCGTTGGAAAGCAGCCAAGCACTGTCTAAGATTATAGCAACGCTCCTAAATTTGATTCAGCTGTGGGATCGGTGCACCACCAGTGCAGAGCTTGCTCAGGAATGGCAGCAGGCAAATGTGAGTGCATCTGCACGCACAGCAATGTGAAGACTTTTGGAGGATGGCCTGATGTCAAGAAGGCCAGCAAAAAGCCACTTCTCTCCAATAAAAACATAAGGGACAGACTGATATTCTACAAAAGGTACAGGGTTTGGACTGCTGAGGACTAGGATAAAGTCATTTTCTCTGATGAATCCACTTTCAGATGTTTTGGGTTAAGGATGCTTTACTGTTGGCATGACACACGACTGATGGCAGCGCTCACCATTCCTTCTCCAGACAAGCGTATTTCCAGATGCCCCAAACAATCTGAAAGAAGATTCATCAGAGAAAATGACTTTACCATAGTCCTCAGCAGTCCAATTCCTGTACCTTTTTCAGAATATCAGTCTGTCCCTGATGTTTTTTCTCTAGTAAAGCAGCTTCTTTGCTGGCCTTCTTGACACCAGGCCATCCTCCAAAAGTCTTTGACTCACTGTGTGTGCAGATGCCCTCACACCCAAAACAACATTCCTGCTGCCATTCCTGAGCAAGCTCTGCACTGGTGGTGCCCCGATCCCGCAGCTGAATCAACTTTAGTAGACGGTCCTGGAGCTTTCTGGACGTTCTTGGGCACCCTGAAGCCTTCTTCATAACTAGTAAACCTCTCTCCTTGACGTTCTTAATGATCCGATAAATGGTTGATTTCGTGCAATCTTACCAGCAACAATAACCTTGCGTGTGAAGCCCTCTTTGTGCAAAGCAATGATGACTGCACAGGTTTCCTTGCAGATAACCATGGTTAACAGAGGAACAACAAAGATTTCAAGCACCACCCTCCTTTTAAAGCTTCCAGTATGTTATTCTAATTCAATCAACATAACAGAGTGATCTCCAGCCTTGTCCTCATCAACAATCTCACCTCACCTGTGTTAACGAGAGAATCCCTGACCTGATGTCAGCTGGTCCTTTTGTGGCAGGGCTGAAATGCAGTGGAAATGTTGTTTTAGGTATAAAGTTCATTGTCATGGCAAAGAGGGACTTTGAAATTAATTGCAATTCATCTGATCACTCTTCATGACATTCTGGAGTATATGCAAATTGCCATCCTAAAACTGAGGCAGCAGACTTTGTGAAAAATAATAATTGTGTCATTATCAAAACTTTTGGCCATGACTGTACACACACACATACATACACATATAAATATATATATACACACACACACACACACACACATATACAAATATACATATATACACATAGTGAGAAGGTGACTGTTAGAGGCTGGGATGCAAGGAAATTTTATCCCAAGACACTGTCTCTGTGTTATATGTAGTGGTTAATTATGTTAGAGATCACCTGGTCGCTGATCTCTTCTAAGAAAGGTGCGTCTGTATAACTTATTGGGAGAGGATTTGTGAACTGACTTTTTGCTTTTGATTGTTTTCTCACACAGAATTGCTGCAAACTGGATGTTTCTTGTTTTGCGCACCATTCTCTGTAAACTCTAGAGACTTGTGTGTGAGAACCGCAGGCATTCTGCTGAATCAGAGATACACAAACTACCCATCATGCACCAACAATCATTCCATGGTCAAAGTTATTTAGGAACTTGAGTGTACATGCGCCCGTATTCAAATCCAAGTGAATATCATCATATGTCTAATTTGAATTTGGGTGTAAGTACACTCTGCTTATACAGTACTTGTCATACGTTGACAGAAAAGAAAGTCCCATCAGAACGCATGCAAAAAAATAATAAAAAAATAAATGAAAGAAATTAACAACTCATAATATAATAATCATAAAGAATGTTTTCATATTAAATACATAAAATCGGGATGTTCTTAAAGTGTACTGCACATGCAATTCATTTTTTTTAGGTTCTTTTCCTTGTATACACTAATTATGTAATATCCAGAGGCACGCAAAGATGTCGTTTTTAAAACAAAGATGATGCCATAACAGTCATCACTATTAGTCAGCACTTACATTTGCCCTGTAGCTGGTATTAATGATAGGGCTAAAAAACACATACTTTAAAGAAACCCAGGACTTAAATCGGCTGCATTTGCGTCAGCACACCCTTACTGTACATTACTTACATTCATCCGCCCCTTCCCTCCCCTGTTCCGCCCTTTACGTTGTAGGCAGTAGTGTCATTGGAATAAGGTCCATTTCTGAGCATGCGCAAAGCAATTTCACACAAGATATGGCAGGCAAAGGAACTTACATCTGAAGATTAATCAGGACAAGTATGTCAAGACTTTGTAATCTAAGCAATAACATTGCATCACCAAGTATTTGATTGGGGAATTTATGTATGGTGATATTTGAGAGACAAAAATCAAGACCTTGAAAATTTGGAATCTGTTTATACAACTTTTACTATGTACGTGGGTGTAATACTGCCTCCATCTACTGTCATATATAGTGATCGCATATTGTATGCTTGGGTAGAGTAATATCGCCACCTAATGCCTTTTATTATGGGGTCTCATTATCACTAAAAGCCTTTCTCAAAGGGAGTAACTTTGAAACCTCTCCACAGGACTTTTCCAGAGAAACACCCTGGTATACTATTTTTAAAGAGCTTGGAATGTTTTGCGTGCATTACCTGGGATTCCTTGCAGTGGTTCTTGACGCCCGTACCCCATTATTACATGCTTGTACAGACAAACATGGGCTTAAAGAAACTAAGCCTTCACTTGTAACAATCCAGTTCTGCATTTTGTTTCGGGTGCAATCAATTTGAAATGTTGCCATTTCTAGTAACTAAACTACATTTA
This sequence comes from Mixophyes fleayi, assembly GCF_038048845.1. Taxonomy (NCBI): domain Eukaryota; kingdom Metazoa; phylum Chordata; class Amphibia; order Anura; family Limnodynastidae; genus Mixophyes; species Mixophyes fleayi. Next base: position 71,382,149 of record NC_134408.1, read on the forward strand.
ATTTTATTTGGCATTTTTATACTTCACATGACTTTTAGGGGATGTAATGTGAACGAAAACTTTTTACTTTCAGTAAGTATTCATAATAACATAACATATGTAAAATAAATATGTTTACCTTGAATTTTTTAACCAGTAGATAAACGATGGTAAAGTCAGTAGTATCATCCACAAAAGTAAGTTCATGATTGCAATATGCATTTTGAGACTGTCAGAAGCTGTGCTGAAATCTGAGTTAGAAAGTGGATGAACTGAAGTATCTTTATATGAAACAGGGATGGAGTCATCAGAGTGTTTTGTTGTACTACAGCTGTCACTTTTTGTTGCTTTACTGTCAGACACATGACTTGTAACCTGTGTATAAACAAAAAAATAATCCCTTGTATTGATACTATAACACTTATTGCTACTAATATAATGAAGCATAATGCAAATAATGTTCAATATGTTTAAAAGAAACTACAGCCTTAAAAAGAAAGGCATCTAATTTACATCTAATCTTTAAATCAATAAAGTAATTTTCCACAATGCTCTTTAAGGTAGGAATGTGCTATTTTTTTCAGGAGGTGGGTTTGTAGGCACTACATTCATGCTGCATGGAGTGTCCACAGACAATAAACAAAACTTTGTTGCATACCTAGGGAAACTTCCATAAACCACTGGAGAGAAAGTTGAAGAAAAGAAGGGACTATAACAATTAAAAATTATAAGGGTGGCAAGCTAGACTACATAAGATTTTTTTCTGAAAAATGGAACTTGCTATAAGCCTGTATTTCTCTGTTCTCTGTGGAAACACTACTTCTAAAAGCAGCAAATTATTTTTATTCCTTATAAAGAATATTCTAATTGTATTATGCACCTTGATGGGGTTGGCATAGCCGGAGCCATGTTTGAAAACAGAGGAGAGGAACACATGCTTATAGCTGACACTGCCTTGGCATTGTGAGTGAATATGCCCACATGTAAATATACCAACAGGTAACAGACATATTTTACTGTAAATAAATAAGTTATTGGTGGACACCAAATAGCAAAAAATAATGCAATAAAAAAATTAAAAATAAAATGTTAAAAATTATTTTCTGTTAGTTTTAAGTCAACTGGATCCAACATTCTCTATGTTTGAATATACTTTCAATTTTGAATTCAATCTATGCATCCATCAGTGTTTATAATTTAGTTTATACACATAGTACATTCTTATGTTTGACACATTTAATTAAAGACAGTTCTGATGTACACTAACTCACATAATTGGAGCACAAGCTAAACCTAGCAGTATTTAAAACTGATTTACCATGTATAGCCAACATACTCCTTCCCCATTCCAAAGCCACACAACGTAGCTCAATGTAGCCATTTTTTTTTAGGAGTGTGATTGGAAGGCCAATTAGAAGTCGCAATCTCTGTGATTGACACTTAAAATGGCCGAGGAGGGGTTGTAAGTGCAAACGGAAATGTTGTGCAACCTAGGTAGTAATGCAGATTTAAGAGACAAAAAACATTTAAATGGATATGGGGATGGTTGTAACGTGGTAGTAGGTTGAACTGTTCTGTGACAAGTTTATTATTTCATGCATATTTTGAGATGCATCAGCTAACAGGGAAAACAAGTGGCAGAATTATTTTATTTGGGTATTTCCAAAGAAAAGAAATGTAATAGTTGAATAAGTAGGGGCACATAATAAAGCATTGAGGGTCCGCAGTATTTCAGTTTATAAATGAGACACTGTAAAACTCATGGAAGAACAGTGCAGGGAGCATTAAATTAAAATAGACTTACCATTATTTTATTTTCTTGGAGGCAATTCAAGACAATAATCATATGATTTCATTTTTAGGACTTACAGACAGGAGTAATGAGCTTCATAATTAAAAAGAGGTTAAAAAACCCATTCCTTACACAACTCAGTCTTCTACTTTCTTCTAGTTTTTTCCCCATATAATATTAGACTCCAACGTGAGCCCTTCTATCCAGTACAAAAAATTCTGCTCCCATACTTCCCTCTTAATTTATTATAACTGTGCTGAATTACCTGATTGATGTTCAAAAACACCATTGTGCTCAATTATGAATTCATCCATGTGTAAAACTTCTTCACTAATTCAGTGTAGATTGGATTTTAATTATCCTGTCTTTGAAAAGTTTGAGCAACAGTGGGGGAGAGTTCATCTAAACTATGGGGGTGCCTTGCATGTGTCCACATAGTTCTGTCTTGTTTGATAAAAGGGAGGAAGGTAGTTAAAAATAATTCCTGGGTGGAATTATCCTTTAAGTGCTGATATAACTTACAATACTAACTAATCCATCACTGATTGCAACCCTTCCCCCCCAAACCTACTTTAGTATCATAATGTACATCCAATTTTATAATTATTTGTGTTTTATTTGCACTTTGTATCTCTTCTAGTAGCAACACTAAATACAAGGCCCAGAAAGTAGATTTGGTTTAGGTTGCATAGGCTTTAACCAGCTACAGGTAATGTGTTCAATAGCTTTGTAGACAGCTGTCGTAGTTATTACGCAATCAAGGTTAAAATATAAAAGATGGGTTTCTGGAACTCACTATGGGCAAGTAATTCAACATAATTTGCCATTTTTCATATCAGCTGTATATTATATGTAAATCTGTCAGTCTTGTTACTTAACAAGGAATTGTCAACAGGCTGTGTGGGCAGCTCACTACACAGTGCGACTCCCAGCTCAGATCTGATACAGTTTAGAATCCATGCATCAAAGCATACGCAGGATAATCACGTCGGAAAATCTTTAGCCTGCATATATTCTCCATACTAGAATATACATCAAAAGAAAGCTTAAAAATTAGTATCTGACAACGAGGCATACCACATGTATGTCAAACTTATCTGCTGGCTCATAGAGAGGACATATAAATCAATATAGTCCCAATTAATTAATGGTCTTATTTCATATAGGCAAATGTATGCTCGGTTTAATGAATGCATTATAATTTTTTTGACATTCTGGTAAAAAAATATTTCATTTTGAAAAATTTCATACTAAACCTATGTGGGTACCGGAGGTCATAAACAGGCTGTTAAAAAACCCCATTAGCATGCACATAGCCCCCAGGATAGGAGGGCTGGGCCTAATGCAACATTGCTTAAAAGGTTACAGTATATGATTAATATTTGTACATTGACCTGTAGACATATCTAAACTGGGGTTATGATCCCATTCTGGCATTCTCATTTCTGTATTTTCTATCTTTTATTTTTGTAACTGTTTGCATAATATTACTGTATGCCATTGTGTTAACCTATTTTTCTGACTATTTTGTCATATTAAACCTCATTTAATAAGTTTCTCCCTGTGTTCATACCGAACTCATGGTTAGACAGCTTGACTATTGTAAACACTGCATAACTGTAATACAGGGTATGATTTGCGCTAATGATAACTCTGTGTATTCTGAGTGAGGGGAGTAACCTAGGTCTTCCTCACAGTGTTGTATGTGAAATCAAATTCTGATGGTGCAGTGTTGGAATTGACAGCAAACGCTGGATATAAAAGGGTATTTAATTACTGTTAGACCAGTGGTCTTGTAGTGATTAACTCCTTGTCACACACCATGCAGATTCAGGAGAGTCCTGTTTTGTGTCAACCTCCATAGGGAGCAAGTCAAACAAGTATTTCACATTACTATTTAGCCTTAATATAGATAAAGTCACTAAATTATTTATACATTTAAACATGTCCAGTCCTCTTTTACTCCCCCATTTCATATGTTGCCATGGTTGGAGGAACGTGCTTCTATGTCCTACAGCATTTTGAACCAGTAGAGGTTGAAGGCGGCACTTGCTCTGCAGATATGCTTTCTGTTGACTGGAGGATTCATACATAGGAGAAGGACCAATTATATTACAAAAGATTTGCCTTGTTTTAGAGCCAGTTAGAACAGTATTATTGTGTGATGTTGTGTAAATTTTTAAGCCAACTGCAATAAAATGTCAATGTAATACTATGTGTTCATTGCTTAAGGAAGTATTCGTCAAAATGATTTTCAGGGAGCATATAGGACACAGGTTCATATTTCTACATGGTTTGGGGCCATCTAAACCTCCAATGTGAGTTACAAGAATTGTATTTTAAAATTACAAGTTAATGACTCCTACTTTGGCCCAGTGTTTCTTTCCTGCCATATTATATCCAGGACAGAGGCAGAAGATACTATGGGATTATGGAAATGTCACAAAGTGGGCAAAAAAAGTATAGATTTATTAATTTAGGATATAAATCTATCATGCATTTGATCTATTGTGGGTTTTTAGGATATATTTCTTTGCGCCCATCCCTCTTTGATTTGGCATTTTATCCAAATGTGTGATTTATAGGATAATACTGAACAATACATTTTACTTTAACTCTGTTGTAATTGAGACCAGGTGCATAGGACATATGCTCACCAAAGGCTTCTTAGTATCCGGGAACATGCAAGAGTGACTTAGTGGGTGCACAGAGCCGAGGTAAGGTCAGATGACTGCTCTGATCCTTCTGATTTCTGCAGATTGCATATGTCTCCTTTAATCTTCACTGCCCACTACAGGTTCAAGTTTCTTGTATACTGAGTGTCAAATTTATCTGATTTGTCATGTACCAACCTTGCCTGAATTTAAGACTGTTTAAACTCTGTCTGGCCTGACGTTCTGCCCATCTGCTGTATACCTCACCACTGTATCTGCCCAGCACTTTTTTTTTTTTTTAAAGATTTTGATTATCTGTCTCCTGCAGTGACTGATTCTCTCCACTGTATACTATTACTTTAAATTAATTTGTCCTTCTGATTGTTGCCTTCTGTTGGATCCTGCTAGTCTATGGGAGCATTGAATAAAGACAGAGTTGTATAGAAAAGTGGAAGGACTTTACATTACTACCATATGAGAAACATTGCATAAGCATTTCTAAATATACAATATCTTTACATATTGAATCTACTTTTTATTTTATATTTATAGATTCTTTAAGCTTGTATGGCCTGAGCATGCTGCAAACAGAAGTTGCTTTTAGAATTGTAGCAGAAACTTAAAATACTTACTTCATTTTTTGATGTTGTGTATCTCCACAGATAAGATTGCAACTTCACAACCTGTAAATATACATACCATTGATTGAACCTTATATCTTTAGAAAAGCAATACAAATTATTATATATAAAAACACTACATTCTTCTAAAACAAAAAACATTAGCTTAACAAGTTTTCAGATAACTATATCAATTGAGTTTTTTAAACTGAACGCTTTTACAGTACATTAAGAAGTTCCACACAAGTTATCAACTTGTGTTTGAACATGGAGGTGGTGCTACCCTCAGGCAGTTTAGCTTCTAGGCGGTTTGGCTTTCTAATGGGACTAGAAGCTTATAAACCACCTGTACAGCCAGTATTTGCAACATAGGTTACTTAGCTATGCAAAATCAATATAAAAAATTGGATCTTTCAAGGATATCTTTGTCCCCTGCATTAAGCTAATGGCAGCCGTAGTTAAACTTAAAAGAAACTTAGGGCTAGATTTAATAAGCTGCGGGTTTGAAAAAGTGGGGATGTTGCCTATAGCAACCAATCAGATTCTAGCTTTCATTTATTTAGTAAATTCTACAAAATGACAGCTAAAATCTGATTGGTTGCTATAGGCAACATCCCCACTTTTTCAAACCCGCAGCTTAGTAAATATAGCCCTTAGTCTCTAATGAAAACAAAGTTGCATAATTTGTGAACAAACACATTGGCCTCACTTACAGTTTGATGGGATTTTGCGCTCTGAACTTACAAGTAAATATTCAAAGAAAAAAGAGAATACCCATAACCCTGTATTCAGGGAAATTGTTCAGGCCCTTAAATGGGAATGTGACTAAAATAACACCAATAGTATTCATTTTGAAAGCAATGTTAATGTGCTCAAAACTAATACTTCTATAGCTGATATAAAAAGGGGAAGAGAGAGGGAGGAAAGGATGGATGCAGTACACTTCACTCTTGATGAGTTATATAAAATAGTAATAACAACCAAATTTATACAATTATTATCAACACAAGTAGGAAAGAAAAACAGCTGCCCTTTTTCGGATTGATGGATGCCAATCCTCTCACAGGGAAAAAAAACAAACTATAAGGAAATATAAAGGCACTTATTTTCTTCCATAAATATATAAGACCAACCAATCAATTATGATAAAACAATTATTTATTAGATCAATATAAAACAATAAAATATGATGTTAATCCACCTCATTAGCCAAACTAGCACAATGTTATTAGCAATATCACTTCACTGAATATTCACCTGGAGGTGCACACCCCAGAATGTTTCTTCATTCACTGCGCACAGGAACAAAAAATGTCCACTTTAATATATAAAGAAACAATTACATAGCTTTCAAACACAGTTCCAGCTTCCTATATCAATCAAGCTGTATGACGATATTGATGAAGAAAAATGTCTTTTATTCTTTATTGTTATTCCAAATCCCTCATTACGTGTCCAGCAGAGAGATGCCAATATATGTATTATTACAGCTTAGTCAGGACAGTTCTGATCTCACTTGCAGCCTTTTGTGGCTTAGGATCTTTGTAGCTTTGCCTTCAAATTGCCGGTATGCAAGAGGTTGTTTATAAAGCAGTAACTACAGCGATAAGAGTTTGCCTCCACAATAAGCATCCTTAGTGTATGAAAGTATGATAGAAAGTTCTTCCTCGCTTGTCCACGTATTAGGATATCAAGTCTTATGCGTTTCTCCACTTTCAAATGCATGGTTTCATCAGAGAGTCAAAGTGTAACAACAGCCTCTTTCCTTGAAAGGACCATTAGGTCCAATCAGATCTAGCAGGTAATTAAGTACAGGTGGATCATTCTTTTAACACTTGTTACACTTTAACTCTCTGATGAAACCATGCTTTCCAGGAGATCGCTAGATGAGCTTCGTTGTTCCATGTCAACTCAGAGGACAGAGTCTAGAATTGGACAATATACTCTCCCATTGTGGTAGATCCTTGGTGGAGTCAGAGGTTTCCATGAATGCGACTCTTCCCGGTTCGCAAAGATCCTCCAGAAGTCATCGATGAATGCTGCAGAGGCCTGGAGCAGAGGACCAGCTTGCTCAGAGATGGGAGAAACCAAAAACAAGGTGTAACAGGATGGACCGCCTATGCCACCCTGTCTGTTGTTGCTGGGAACCGGCTGGGCTTACTTTTCCACTGTTCCCTTCCGTTATCCCAAATGCGCCCTCTTGCCGCAGTAGGAGGGGCTTATAATGCTGCCACCACTGAACTCCTTTATGGCGCTCAGAACCACGCTCCTTCTGGTTAACTGTCGCTGCTAGTGTACTCCTGTGCTGGTACACTTGGGCTGGTAACTCCGGACCTCTTACTATGGATCCGGGTTGGTGTGGACGGATCTTCCCTGGCCTATCACACTGACCAGAGCTGCAGGTAGCAGGAAGAGCGGTGGTACTGGAAAAGCTTGGGTCCAAACCTCAGAATCAGCCAGAGAACAGATTAGATTTTAGGGTCTAATCGGCAGGTCACAGGCTTACAGCAATATTGTCAAGTTCTCAAGCAGGTGTTTGAAGCAGAGTGATGTTAATTGCTCAAGTGTCCTGACAAGGACAGTCCCACTGATTTAAGGTATCAGTGGTAAGGTCAGATGGAACATCAGAATGATAAATTTCAGTGTACAAGTCAGTGCATTTATACCTTTCAGACCCATGCTATTTTTAGCATCAGGATATGCTCTATTTACACAAACATAGATTTACATGCATTGCAAAGCCACTAATATTTATACTTAGCTATGAAATTCTTAAAAACCTTGCTGTGATTTCCTGGATCTTATTTCAGAGGCAGGAGACCCACTAGCAAGTCAAAAGGTCTGACTGGCATGAATACTTCAGACAGTCGCCGAATACACATTTCCACAGAACAACAAAAGAACCCAAAACAAGCTACTTCCCCACATCACAATACACCAAAGGTTTGGTAAACACAGGCTCATTGTATCAGATATATACATCAGAAATAGGCATATCCTATAGCAAGGTTAGACAAGAGACAAATTTCTTCCCCTGGTCTCAGAAATAACGATTTCCTATCCCACAATACACACAATATCAAAAACAAGTGCACATGCAATTATATAAATAAGTGCCCTGCGCTATTTGCTTTAAATAAATTTCTACCAAAAGTTATTTAATAGTGATCCACTCACACATAAATTATAAAATATATATATATATATATATATATATATATATATATATACACATACACACACACACACACACACACACATATACACATTCATATACATACACATACTTATACATCTATATATATATCTATATACACCTCTCTCTCTAATATATATATATATATATATATATCTACTATATAAAAGCCTAGTGGCGTGTGTCTGTGTGTGAAAAAAACAAAAAAAAACAAGCTGCAGCGCCACCTGCTGGGCGAAGTTATACACTGACCTACTAAATTCTTAGTGTGTGTGGAAAAAAAACTCAGAAAGGGCTGAAATTTGGTATACTAAGATGTTTTTAATTTGTTAATTTAATTTGTTAATTGTTAAAAGTGTTTATAAAGATTTAAAATATATATATATATATATATATATATATATATATATTTCTTGAAGGAGAAGTGACAGTTGGGAGTGGTTGGTGGTTACCGGGGGTGACAGTGGGGAGTGGTTGGTGGTTGCCGGGGGTGACAGAGTGAGAGGAGTGTGATACTCAGGACCGCTGAGAGAGATCCCTGTGTCTGGATAGACATCTGGATAGATGTGGCGATAAAGATGAAGGATGAGGTGATGGAGAAAAATGTTGAGGTGGTGACATTTGGACAAAACAATGTTAAAAAAGGGCGCTTACGTTGGGAAGTAACGCTCTTCCCCTGAGGAGGCCTGGGCTATGGCCCAAATGCATGACAAGAACCTTTTTAACACCTTAAGTAGCTTGATTTGACTAGAATACATGAGTATCATGCACGGGTTAACTTGTGTGTGTGTGTGTATATATATATATATATAAAACAAAAATAGAAGCACCAAGTATATTAAGCAGATAAAAAATAGAGTTCTCAGTGAACCGGCATGTGAATTAGCCTCGTACCAGAGAATAAATAATAACACCAACATGCCTCTCTAAAAGGCATGTTGGTGTCAGTAGCCGATAGGGGGTACTGGCACTGAATTGCTGTTTGGAGGCTTCTGGGGTACCTCTTTGATGCTTGATCGTATTGACATCTGGGGAATTTGAAGGCCAAGTCAACACCTTGAACTCTTTGTCAAGTTTCTCAAACCATTCCTGAACAATTTTTGCAGTGTGGTAGGGTGCATTATCCTGATGATGGCCCTTTCAAAATCAAAAGCCATAAAGATTATGCATCAGAGGATTTCCATTATACAGATGTTTGGAATCTGATTACAGATAAGCTGTTTATTATTTATTCTCTGGTATGAGGCTAATTCACATGCCATTTCACTGAGAACTCTATTTTTTATCTGCTTAATACACTGTGTGTGGAGCTTCTATTTTAGAAATACTTGGGCACTTGCAAATGAGTGCTAAATCAAAGGAGCTGCCTGCTGTATAAAATTGTATGTTCTATTGTATTTAAATTGTGTATGGTGTACACGTGTCCATTTAGAGCTATAAATTTTCACAATCTCGGTGGTATAAACTAAAACACTAAGCCCCTTTTGCTTATTATATGTTCTGTATATATATATATATATATATATATATATATATATCTCTCTCTCTCTCTCTCTCTCTCTCTCTCTCTATATATATATATATATATATATATAAAAACACACACACACACATATATATATATGTGTGTTTATATATATATATATATATATATATATATATATATATATATATATATACACACACACACATTCATACATACTCACACATATATATACACATACATACATATCTATACACACACACACACTACAAGGTTACAATGTAGTTATAATATCTTTTAATATGTTTTACATATGCACCCACATACATATATACACACACACACACACACACACACACACACACACACTATATGGCCTGTTAATTATTGAATTGAGGTGTTTTTCAATCAGACCCATTGCCAGAGCTGTATAAAATCTAGCACTTAGCCATGCAGTCTCCATTTGCAAACATTTGTGATACAAAATGGGTTGTTCTGAAGAGCTCAGTGACTTCAAAGATTGTTCTAGGATGTTGCCTTTGCAATAAGACGGTTCGTGAAATTTCATCCTGCTGGATATTCAACAGCGTTTAGGAACAACAGCATCTAATCCATAAAGCAGATGACCACGTAAAATGCACATGCCAATAGTGGCCCAAAGCCACAGGCCTGGACAGCAGTACAATAATGAGTGTCTGTAGGCAACAGTGAAGCATGGTGGAATTGCCTTGCAAGTTGGGGCTGAATTTTAGCAAATGGAGTTGGGGATTTGGTTAGGATTAATGGTGTCCTCTATGCTGATAAATACAGGCAGGCAATTATCCATCATGCAATACCATCAGGAAGGCGTCCGATTGGTTACAAATTTATTCTGCAGCAGAACAAGGACTCCAAAAATACATCCAATGTCATTTAGAACATAACTTCATCTTAAAGAAGAACAAGGAGTCCTGGGAGTGATGTAATGGCCAACACAGAGCCCTGATCTCAACATCATCGAATCTGTCTGGGATTACATGAAGAGACAGAAGGATTTGAGCAAGTCTACATCCACAGAAGATTCGTGGTTAGTTCTATAAAATGTTTGGAACAACCTCCCTGCCGAAGTCCTTCAAAAACTGTGTACAAGTATGCCTAGAAGAATTGATGCTGTTTTGAAGGCAAAGTGTGGTCACACTAAATATTGATTTGATTTAGATTTCTATTCTGTTCATTCACTTTGCCTTTTGTTAATTGATAAAAATAAACTATTATTAACACTTCTATTTTTTAAAGCATTCTTACTTTGTGGTATGTTTTCAACACCTGCCTAAAACTGTTGCATTGTTACTAACCACCTTTACTTGTTTACCTGTCACAATAAACAAATTCTATTATACATTTATAAAACAGCAAGAAAAATACTTTCAAAACATGCAAAACAGATTGAAAATACTCAGCTTTTGCTAATATTTTACGGATCACATTTTAAAGAGGGTAATCCTACATGCAAAAGGAAATTGACCTAGATCAATAGTTCTCAATTGGAGAACATAGTTGCCTACTCTCTCCCTGGAATGTCCAAGAAACTCCCAAATTTCTAGGAGTTCTTCCGAGAGAGCAGTGCACATCCCATTTGCCTAGTGAAGTGGCTGTGGCAGGATTTAATGATGTGATTCACAGAGAATTATGTCATCGTGGCCCTGCCCGCACCGCTGCCAAGAAACTTTACATCAGGCAGTCGGGATGGCACCGCGATGACACAAAATCACCCAAAAAGCAGGATCTCCCATCTGGGATGATGGATTGCTACGGCCTACATGTAAGAATTCCGGGCTAGAGAAGAATTATTTAAAATATTATTCTTCCAAACAGACCAAGTATATTCATAACATATTTCCAAGAAAATATACTAGGCACTTGTGATAACTGCTGCACAGGAAAAAGATGGTGTGTCTCATAAATAGAAATAACACTTTTTTTAACATTCAAAAGAATAATTACAAAGTTACATTCATTGATATGTGTTACAGCACATTTTTCCTTCACATTAGTTTCATAAAATGTCCCCCAAAATGTTGAACTACACTGTAATTAAATTTTAACAAGTCAAAATAAGAGTTCTATTTTAATTCTAACACTTAGTGGGGTTATTGCACGGCATTACTTTAAAGCACATGTCTATATGCTTCCTATGTTTAAAATATGAAGTAGGTACTTTCTAAATGTAAACAGAATGACAATGGAATATTTACCTTAAGCAAGTAGCGCAGAAATACAAATAAAATTCCCAAGGCACCACAAGTTCTCCAAGAAACAAATAAAATGAGTAGTATTTCTGCTAACCGTTTCTTTGTAAAAGCTGTACTTTCCTTTGGTAAATCAGTGCTTCTGAAAAAATAAATAAAAACAAATTATATTTCTCTCTCTATATAAATAAATATAATTATATCTAACAATCTATCTACATACAGTAACAAATTAATCAATTCTTGCATTTTATTCCCATCTGGACTTTCGAACAAACCTACAGAGTGCATTTTACGACATCACCAAATGTCAAAATTAAACATTAGACACACATTTGATTATAACGGATGTCTGAAACTTAACTTTGGCATTTTTGTCACTCGTCAGAATCATTCCATGGGGTATATTTACTAAACTGCGGGTTTGAAAAAGTGGAGATGTTGGCTATAGCAACCAATCAGATGGTAGTTATTTATTTAGTACATTCTACAAATTGACAGCTAGAATCTGATTGGTTGCTATAGGCAACATCTCCACTTTTTCAAACCTGCAGTTTAGTAACTGTACCCCCATGTTTTATTTTATGGTTTTAATATTATATTTGACTCCCCCCCCCCCCCCCCAAAAAAAAAAAACCCATTAAGAGGTGATATACATAACCAGCCTGCAAAATAACACAATAAAAAAAAAAAATCCATAAAATTTGGGACCCCTGGAATGTTCATCATTCCACACTGTTACCAGATTCCACAAAAGATAACAAACACTAATACCACGATTGTTCCCTGGCTTGCTCCACCCTCTTTTTTCTCTTTCTCCTATCGCCCCTTGCCCCACCTATCACTCCCACTTCCCACCCCTTCCCTCACCTCATGTCCTATTAGCTTCCTCATCCTCTCTTTTCATTTCCAGCACAACCTCCAAACCACAATGATTAACCCGATCAAACTATTCCCAGCAAAAACTGCAATCACCTGACATATGACAAGTCGATTACAAATATATGAATCTTTATTGTGTTTAATAGTATTACAATTACTACTGTACCAAATACCATTCATTTACATAAATGTATCTCATGAATAATGCACAATTGTATAAGTTCACAAAACATGTAATGCATTGTACAATTAACTATTTAATCCTGCAAAACTTTACATAAACAGTTAAAAAAAAAAAAAGAGAAGACAAATTATGCTTATATAGGTGTTGCTCTTAGCTGCCAGCTCTCAGCTGCCAGCCAGCAAAAATGATCAAATATAAATATAAATCCTGCATCTAAAATAATAAAAGCAGAAGTCTTAATTGCATATATTTGCAAATACTTATATTCAAAATGGGTTCTTTTTTACTGGCTTGCAGCTCTGTACAGAGGAATCTTTTTTTTTTCTTTGTAGTAAATACCTGCCCTAATTTACACCTTTTGTAGTTTTAAGTTAAGAAATGCCTTTTTGTAGTACTATTTCTGTTAGAGTGACAGTTTCAGAGTCTTTTTTGGTAGGTTTCGCTCTTAAAAAACAAAACCAATATAAAAGTAATGGAACCAATGTTGGTGCTCCAATTGATTACAGTCAGTGCTTTTTTTGTTAAAAAAAAAGGTGCCGGAACTCACGTCTTATTAATCTTTTATGAAAAAAAATAAAAATTATATATATATATATATATTCTGTAGCCTTCTTTCTGCTCCCCCTCTATTCTGTAGCCTTCTTTCTGCTCCCCCTCTATTCTGTAGCCTTCTTTCTGCTCCCCCTCTATTCTGTAGCCTTCTTTCTGCTCCCCCTCTATTCTGTAGCCTTCTTTCTGCTCCCCCTCTATTCTGTAGCCTTCTTTCTGCTCCCCCTCTATTCTTTAGCCCTCTTTCTGCTCCCCCTCTATTCTGTAGCCTTCTTTCTGCTCCCCCTCTATTCTGTAGCCTTCTTTCTGCTCGCCCTTTGTTTTTCTGTAGCCCTCTTCTACTTTCGCCCCTTCCCGCTTTCTGTAGTCAGTATTACTTACCTTCTCTGCATACTCCTTTTCACTCTTCTTAGTTCGATCGCTGCTCCTCCCGCTGCCCTGCTTCAGGACACACACACACATGCGGTGCTGCATTGTAGCAGCACCGCAGAGGAAAAAAAAAAGTAAAAAAAAAGGTGCCGGAACTCCGTTCCCAGCGTTCAATGGGAAAAAAAGCACTGATTACAGTTATGACCTAACTGTAACCAATAGTGGAAGCACCTTGAAGTGGTGATGGCTTATACATGTATTGGTAAATATATGCAAATAAGAATTCTGCTTTTATAATTTTAGAAGCATAAACAAACTATATTAGGTTTGCTGGTTAACCCTCAGTGTAGTGGGATCTTGTTTCGGTGTATATGTCTGTCAATAGACAATATCATTGATCCTCACATATTGATGCTGATGTGGCTCAGCTTCCTGCACCTCTCTACTGCCTTTTTGGTCCACTCTTCTTGTTCATACTGCTCCAGTTCTCCCAGATGTGAAGGGCGCCTTCTTCCAAATGCCATTTTCAAATCTCTCCACAGATTTACCAATATGTGTTATTTGGGCTTTTTGATAGGTCATACATAAGATCTTGGATACAAATATAAACACTTGTTAAAACCTTCTGTATTCAATGATTGATACAGATGTTTATTATATTGAACCGAAAAAAATCCCCAAATAATGCTGTAATGGGTTAACAAATCAGCTGCCAAAGTCTTGAGTCTCGCTCAAACAGTGGCCTTAGTGCGAGAATTCACAGCATTACGCAGCAATACACATTAACATCAAACAAAAAACACAATGTAGAAAGATCAAGATATATTGTCTCCTTCAGTGGAGGGGTGAGACATCCACCCTCCACAGACATCACCCAAGACTAAACTGAAGTTGAGCCCTTAAATAGGCTCAAACTCCTTGTGACTGGATGACTATTAAATAACTTTTGGTACAAATTTATTTAAAGCAAATAGCGCAGGCCGCTGATTTTTATAAATTGCCAATGCACTTTTGATATTGTGTATATTGTGAGATAGGAAATCGTTATTTCTGAGACCAGGGGAAGAAATTTGTCTCTTGTCTAACCTTGCTATAGGATATGCCTATTTCTGGTGTATATATCTGATACAATGAGCCTGTGTATACCAAGCCTTTGGTGTATTGTGATTTGGGGAAGTGGCTTGTTGTGGGTTCTTTTGTTGTTCTGTGGAAATGTGTATTTGGCCAGTCAGACCTTTTGACTTGCTAGTGAGTCTCCTACCTCTGCCATAAGATCCAGGAAATCACAGCAAGGTTTTTAAGAATTTCATAGCTAAGTATAAATATTATTGGTTTTGCAATACATGTAAATCCATGTTTGTGTAAATAGAGTATATCCTGATGCTAAAAATAGCATGTGTCTGAAAGGTATAAATGCACTGACTTGTACACTGAAATGTATCATTCTGATGTTCCATCTGACCTGACCACTGATACATCACTCTGCTTCAAAGACCTGCTTGACAACTTCTTCAATATTGCTGTAATCCTGTGACCTGCCGAGGCGGTCATGTGATCGCATCCAGAGGCGGGGAATTTGAATCCCTAAATGTATTTAAACCTCTCTCTGACACTCGCTGAGTGTCAGAGCAACACTTACCTGTTCCTGGCTCCTCTGCTTCGTGGATTGCTGTGTCTTCCAGTATCCTGTGTATTCCTGTGTTTTGATCTCTGCCTGTTTTTGACTATCCTGGCTCTCCAACCCCTGTGTACTGACCCGGCTTGCTGACTATCCCTCTATTCTTGTGACCCGTGTACCGACCCCGGCTTGATTGACTTCGAGTTGCCTCCTGATTCTGCCTGCCTCCATTCCTGTGTACCGACTCCGCATCTTCCACTCCACTCCGCTGCACTACATCTTGGGGCGAACCTGAGGACCACGACCTGCGACTCCTGGCAGCGAAGCCCACCCCGCCTTGCGGCGGTTCTTGGTGAACACCGGTGAGATTGTTAGACTCCGCACCTCAGGTAAGCCAACGCTAATCAAGATTAGTACTAGTAATCCAGTATCTGTTACAATGAGCTGTGTATGCTTTTTGTAACTCTGTAACTTAAGATCTAATATTAAGTAAATCTTTTTATTGCAAAATCTAAAACTTAAATGGACAATATTGATTTATTCTGAAAATGAATTCAACCCATTTTCCAAAATGAAATAAGGGTAACTTAGCTTTTTACATTGTGCAGCTTTTTCTGAGCCACAATATTCTGAAATGTACTTTTAAGAGTTGGGTCTTTCCTAATATCAACAGTAGATGGTTCAAGTCTCTTTCAGGACCCAGCCCTTGTGGTCTTTTCTTTTCAGTCTCTGGGTTTTAAATCTGCTTAGAAATAAATCAGGGCCAAATGGAAATGTCTCTCCTAGGGTCTAAGTGGCTAAAGACAATACTCTTCTTCTCTCAGTTCCACAAAGGGAAAGTCTAGCCAATCAGCCTAGCAAAATAGGCGATGTTAAACAAGAACAAACCCACACCCTCAACATACCAGTCTTCACTTTAATGGTTAAAGAGCCCAAAGCAGTCGGTTAAACTTGAATGTCCCCAAGGACACAACCATTAAGCATAGGGTTATGTTGTGCAATTCTCTCTGGCGGGAGTAAGTCTTGCTGTATTAAGGTGCTATCAGAACCACTATGCCCTTAACCACTTTAATCTCATCCTGCATCAACGGTAAACCTGGAGTAGCTGAAGCTGTTTTAAGCATCTAGGAAAAGAAACAATCCATCTGCGGGCAAATTGTCTGGCTAAGCCCTTGGCCTCTACACGGAACCAGAGGAAGCAGTGTGTTCTGGAAACCACACAAAGACTCTTCTCCGCTGATTTGGACCGTGGCCGAAAGAAACCCTGATGTGAAATTAAGCGGGTAGTGTCTGGGTGGGGTTTTTTCTGGGCTAGTTCCAGTAGAGTGGAAGGAACGCCGATGTTCTTTGCTTCCTCTAATACAGTAGGTGAGGAACCTATGAGCAGTCACTTATGAAAATAATTCCTACCCCTCTATCCAATGCA
The DNA here is from genome assembly GCF_038048845.1 of Mixophyes fleayi. Lineage (NCBI taxonomy): Eukaryota > Metazoa > Chordata > Amphibia > Anura > Limnodynastidae > Mixophyes > Mixophyes fleayi. Next base: position 71,399,129 of record NC_134408.1, read on the forward strand.
TTTTTGACTAAGCCAATGCCGTGAACTTTGTCCTATAAATGCCCACCCACTGAGCCATATTTTGGGGAAGAGGACGGGTGAACTGCTCCAAGACCACGGCCTCCACCAGCTTGCTGGACGCAGTAAGTTTTGGTTAAAACTACATGATTGCAAAGTCAGCCAATTTCCGCCTAAAGGCCGCATCATAGTGCTCTGTACTTAACTATTATCGGTAGGTATCTGGATTAAGAGCAAGCCACTCACAGATTGCTGCTCTCACTTTTGCATAATCACTGGCATCGCCAGCACCTCACAAGCTGCCTGAGTCTCCGTCGCTAGCAGAAGGGCAACCCAAATAGCCTAACATTCTCTGGGCCATACCTGAGTGATGGCCACTTACAAAAAGGTGGTTAGGAAAGTATCCACATTGTTACCAGCCAACATTTTAGGAATTACAGGAGCCACTGAAGGGTGAGCGGCGGCAGCTTCTATTCCATCTCTGAGCCTCCTGACCTCCACCTGGTGAGCAGTCCTCTCCTGCTGGAAGAGTTGAAGTAGATTATCTGTTTGTTCAGCCATGTGTTCTATTTGGGCCTGCTGAAGCTACTGCTGCTGCAATCCTTGTTCTTGCAGCTCCTTAAGATATGCCAAGAACTGCTGCATCATTGACTCCATGCTTCCTCCCATGTCTTCAAAACAGGTCCACTTCTGAAACCAACTTGTATGGGGTTACCCACAAGTCAAAGTCTTGAGTCAGGGTCAAACAGGAGCTTTATTGTGAGGATTCACAGCATAACATAGCAATTCATGTGAGCAGCAAACTTAAGCAATGCAACGTTCAGGATATATTGGCTCCTTCAGGAGAAGTATGAGACTTCCACCCTCCCCAGACACCAGCCAAGATTAGACTGAATTTGAGTCCTTACATGGGTCTACACTTCTCCTTATGAGGAATGGATGTGGCTTCCACCTGAATCCTAGAAGGTTAACCCTTTCCACAGATGTGGTAGTCTCTCACCCTGTCACAGTTGCTTAGCTCCTTTCAAGTTATAGTTGTCGTTATTCAAAACACACTTTTTCTTAACTTTGTTCCTTTCATCTTTAGCAATTCAGTCCCTTGTGGTCATCTGCTGACATATGCCAGATAAAACATTTTATATTTGTTTTCTCAATTTTTAGTTGTCACAATGCAGACAACTCCCAGGAAATAACCACTCGGCTGGGGTAGATATCAGAGACTGGTTCTGGCAAAGCCGCTTAATTCTGAGAGGACTGGTCATGAGGTACAAACTGAAGTCATAGGTTTGTATAAAGTAGGATAGTGAAGGACAAGGCAAAGTCAAGGGATTGGAGAAGGTAGGATAGTGAAGGACAAGGCAAAGTCAAGGGATTGGAGAAGGTAGAGAAATCCCAAACAAAAAACTTTGCTCCTGCAAAGGTTTGCTAGAACGGAGGCTACAAACAAGCAAGATAAATTGTTCTGATTGCCTTGACACTTTCACTGAAGGGCTGATTGTAGAAGAAAGATGTGTGCGTTAGCTAGCTAGATTGCCGTTCTTAGCAGAATACTGATTACAGTAATTGAGAGGTGTTTGTGCCATTCATTGTGAATTATTTTCTGACAGCTGTCATCTGGAGCTACAGTTTTTAATCACAGTGCCTCACCTTTTAGGAGCAGACTCTGGATGCAACGCTCTATGCTTGCCAGGACTCAGGCTGACAAATATGTTAAACAGTAAAGGTGGGTGAACATTGGTTTACTTAAAGAGCAATCTTCAGAACTAAAGCCCTTCCAGTGCATTAGGTATTGCACTCCTCTCCCAGATCTGCGAGAGTCAAGGATTGACTGGATGATATATTTTTGGTGGCACTCTAGCTCCACTGTAGGTGAAGGAACCACCACTTGTCTATAAAACGAATCCTTCACCACTTTTTTCAGTAGGTAAATGTGGAACACCATATGGATCCAAAGAGAAGCTGGTAGCAGCAGCCAGTACACTACAGATCTCATCTCCACGCTGATTGAGTATACACAGATGTACCTAGGCCCCAATTTGAATGAGGGCATCTTCAAGGAAACATTTTATGTGGAAATTCAATCTCTAGGGCCCACTGAGATCATTCTGTTTCCTCTTGTCCGACAAACCCCCCCCCCCTCTTCCCCCTTTCTCAGCAGTCTTTTCCAAAGATTTTGGAGATCCTGCTGAAGGAACCTCAGAGGTGGCATGTGGGGACAGAATGTCCATCGGATGTAACCCGTGGTTGAAAAAGAAGGTGGAAAACACATGGGGTCCTACAACAGTTTGTTTCTGTAGGAATTCTGCCAAAGCAAGCAATTGGGACTAGTTGTCCTGGGCATCAAAATCATTGCAGGAACTGTTTTAGGGAGTGGTTGGTACGCTCTCTCTGTTTGACTGGGGGTGGTACCCAGACGGGAAGATGAGTGGAATTCCCAACCCATTGCAGATATGTTCTAAAACCGCACCATGAACTGAACTCCTTTGTTGGATCTTATACTGCTTGAATATCCCATTTCCTTCGGTATGAGTATTCTGCATACGTATTCTAGGATATTTTGACATGCCTTTTTATCTTTTTTTTTTTTTTACTCTGTTATACAGCACTACACTAGATTCTCCTTTTTTGTTGTTTTTCACCTATTGTACTAGTATGAACTGTTGATGAGGGGTAAAGTGTTACACATTTTGAAGAGCCACACAACAGAGATTCAAGAACTATCCTTAAGGCTCATCAAGTTTGATAGCAATAGAGGGATCAATTTGGAGTGGAACATCACTTAAACTGATGGACTAATTTATTTTCGTAATTATAACATTCTATGTTAATGGTATTACACTATTTTGCATTTTTGATCTATTACATGTCCATAGTGGATGTTTAAACAAAAATAAGAAGATTTGGAGTACAAACAAAGGTAAGTATTAACATTTATTTATCTATAGTCTAAGTGTGCTTTATAACCTGTTCTCTGTGGGAGTTATCTGGAACACTTGAATCACTTTGATTGTGCTTCATTATCCACTCAGTAAGAGCCAGGATAATGGCCACAGATTCCAATGTCATAGTTGACTTCGACAGAGGTGAAGCTTTTAGAAAAGAAAGAGCAGGGGTGAAGTATGTACTTTATCATCAGCCTAGGAGAGCATGGATCCCACTCCACTCTCTGATGCATCAACGTCAAGGGTTTAGGTCTGACTGGGGTTGGGATACCAGAGGATGGGTACTGAGATGAAGAGGTTTTTTTTAAGATATCAAAAGACTGCTGTGCCTTGGTAGTCCCTTGTTTAGTCAAGGCTGTGATCGGGCTAACTACTCTTATAGTAGTTGCTAAAATTCACAAACTCTGGATGGTTTTGCTTCCTCTAGGTCCCCATCAATTGAGCACAGCCGAGAGCTTCTCCAGTTCCATTCTTATGCCCTTTGCCAAGGTGATGTATCCCAGGAAGCTCACATTGGACTGGAAGGAACATTTCACCATCTTGCCAAATAATTTTCAAGTAGCCTTTGCAGTACATCTCTTACATGGTTGTAATATCCCTTGAGCATGCTAGAAGTGATAAGTATATCATCAAGGTAGATAAGGACTGTTGTCTCCAGTAGGTCTCTTAAGAGGGTATACACACAGGCCTGGAAGATGGCTTGAGGCATTACACTGTCTGAAAGGCATGACCTGCTGTTCATAGTATTCATCCTTAGTGTTGAATGCCATTTTTCCTTCATGTCGGATACGGATTAGGTTGTAGATTCCTTGCAGGTCCAGTTTGGTGAAAGCCATGGTCTGAAGGAGTTGAAAGGGGTACTGATTCTTTAATGTTATTTCATTGATCGATGCAGGTTCTTAAGAGAACCGTCCTTATTTGCTACGAAAAAGAAGCCTGCACCATTGGGTGATCTCGTTTCTGTAAAAAATCCTCGCTCTAAGATCTAGTGTAGACAAGCTAGAATGTTGTTCTTAATGCCGAGTACAGGAATGCAGAAAAAATGTTTGTAGCGGTCATTGTGAATTGTTTTCGGACAGCTGTCATCAGGAGTTAGTGTTGTGAATCCTCAGAATGCCATTAGGCTTCTATTTACTGTGTGATTACTAGGACATTTCACAAATATAACTCACTAGTATTGAACCAACATCAGAAGGGTCTCTGAGAACAGAGAGTAATAAAAGGCTTCAGTCACTACCATGGTTTTTCAAACAAATATATGATATATTTAAGATCATGGAGAGCCTTCAAGGATCATAGTACAGTCATATAGGAGTCTAATCTTCGCCTGATCAGTGAACACCAAAGGTGGCCCAGTCATTCTGAAGGGGTGATGATCTGGAACAGACTGTATATGATAGTCTCTTGGGGCCTTAAGCCATGGCTCTGGAATGAGTACAATAGTTATGGTTGTTATGCGATGGACCAGGGAACGCTCATTTGTAAGCAACTCTTGCTTTTAGAAAAGCTGATGTAACCAAAGAAAAGAAAATTGTTTCTTTTTCTCAAATCTGGGAAGATTTGTATCTGCTTCAGGCAAAGTATCAAAAAATATATTTATATTCTACATATTCAGTATTGTAACAGTTCAAATAAAATCCTATATATGTCATAGGGTATGCTGCTTGATTATAACATAACTACGCAAAAAAGATTGTTCATAAAATATTTTTCACATGTAAAAATCCCCCTAATATAAATAATCAGTCACTGGACCACAACAATTGGGCAATGCTAATCCCTATCACATCTCTATGGTCCCTCACATTTTTAAGTAAAGGTAGCCAGTCTGGGCTGGCAAGGACAATTTCATGAAGACTTGCTGAATAGAATCATGTACAGGTGGAGGACATAAGTGTGACAAAAGAATAGCATAGAGTGTGATTTAACATACATATTTTGAGGAAGTTTGTAGGTGTCTTTTTCCAGAGTTAAAAGGGTGCATCTGCGCTGAGGCTAATCAAGCAGTGAACCTTTATAAAACCAGGTAGGGGGTGTCATCTGTCCATTAAGCCTGGGTTTTTAATATGTTAGTGTGACCGATGCTGAACAAGTTGGCCGGTGTCTTAGAAGTTGGACTCTGTTACCTTAGCGTTAGGTTCACAAGAAGGTGTGTGGAAATTTATGTTAAAAGTTACTTTGCTGTCCTGATAATAAAAGCAAAGAACAAAGCAAAAAGTTGTTTGTGTGTATCGCCAGTAGAGTGCCCGTGCCACAAGATATTTAAATATTTTTAAATTAAAAGAACTGAAGATTTGAATCATAGCCGCATACATTATGATTTATTGTAACACATGGATTTCTTATTTTATTATAGTAACTATTAGGTTGTAGTTTAAATTGTTTTAGTTTAGAAACAATAGGAGTACAAATGTGATACTTTTGTTTGTTACACTTAGTAATGCACTGAACAGCTGTATAGTGATTAATTAGAAAGAGGTGGAGTAGGAGCATCAAAGGAGATGTGCATCTATATACTAGTAAATCACCCTTGTTTGAACATTTTTTTAAATATCTTATTCTAGGGACTAAATGCATCGGATTTGGATATTCTAAAGGCTCTGATCTCCTGTAGACACCAGATAGCTGTCAAAGGGGTAAATTTATCAAGCTGCTAGTTATTTATTTAGTACATTCTACAAAATAACAGCTAGAATCTGATTGGTTGCTCTCCCAAGATGCCACTAAGGCTCTTGTCCACGCTCTTATCATCTCCCGCTTGGACTACTGCAACCTCCTCCTTACCGGCCTCCCCCGCACTCATCTCGCTCCCCTTCGCTCTGTACTTAATGCAGCCGCTCGGCTCATTTTCCTTTCTCGACGCTCCTCTTCTGTTTTCCCCCTATACCAATCCCTTCACTGGCTCCCCTTCCCTTACAGAATAGTGTTCAAGCTCCTCACACTTACTTTCAAGGCCCTCTCCAAATCCACTGCTCCCTACATCTCCAACCTTATTTCCATCCACGCTCCATCCCGCCCTCTGCGTTCGGCTAATGACCGTCGCCTCACCTCCCCCCTGGTTACCTCCTCCCATGCTCGCATCCAAGACTTCTCCCGCACTGCCCCCCTTCACTGGAACCAGCTCGCCCGCTCCATCAGAACATCCCCCAACTTGTCCAGCTTCAAACGGGCCTTAAAAACCCACCTCTTCCTCAAAGCCTTCCAGTCCCCCACCTAACCGACCTCCTTCCAGCCTCCCACCTACCGCCCTCCCTATCCTGCCCTCCTCCTGTCTCCCTCCTCTTAATTCTTCTCTCCCTCTCTGCGTTCTCCCCCTTTCCTCCTCCCACCCTTGTGTCTCTGTCAGTCCTATCCTCCTCTTAGATTGTACGCTCCTTTGAGCAGGGCCTCCTCTCCTCCTGTTCTCCACCACCTTAACTCTGCTCTCCAGCTCCTTGTCTCCTCCGTGAGGTCCTCCTGCCCTTCTGCCCCTCTAGCTTCACCGCTGGGGGCTCTCACCTTTCATCTAGCTGTACTTTGAGCTTCTGAGTTACTGTGCTTTTTGTTAACTGTACTGTGCTGTCTCACCCTGTATCGCGTTTCTGTATGTCCCTGTACGGCGCCACGGATACCTAGTGGCTCCTTATAAATAAAAATTAATAATAATAATAATAATAATAATAATAATAATAATAATAATATAGGCAACATCTCCACTTTTTCAAACCCACAGCTTGATAAATTTACCTCCAAGAGTTCATTATCCTTTCTTTACCATTGCTAATCTCGAGCTCCATTGGGAAGTATATAGAAGCTGGCCACTTACACGCTGAGGTGTATTTGCTTTGGACTGCATGTGCATATTAACTACCACTACTAAGAAACCAGATGAACATTAGAAGTATATGTTTGACTGCACCAATTTAAATTGAGCATTGAATTTGTTTTTAAACACCGTTTTGTTTTCATATATAATTTGTTTTTAATAAAGCGTTATTTAACCAATTACACGTGTTAAACAATTCTGGAATTTAAATAGCTAGACATTGAAATAGTCTCATGAAGTGTTATTCAACACAGTTCATACAAGGAGGGTATGTTGTGTGAGTAACTCTCTTTGGTGAAGAGGGTAGGTAAAGTTTCCCTCTTTATGGACAGTAGCTAGTTTATTAATGAGCCATGTATAATTATTTTTTAATATTTATTTTTATTGTAGATTAATAATGTCTTTCTGGTTTAATGGATGGCTCAATTAACCCTTAACTACCACTATCAGTAGAATACATGCACACACATATTTACAATGATTGTTTAAATATTTGTTCTATTTAAGACTTTGCCATGTTCATGGAGGGTCATGCTGATCGGATCTGGCTGGACACGTCAGCAACTGATACACTGGCTGAAAGTCCAACCTTAAAGGAACCTGTTCAACTCTCAATGTTCCTGGGAACAGAGACAACAGAACTGTTTTCTGGTTTCTGAATACAGGTCCATGACCGCTACTCATTACAAGTCTTGCCCAAGGAGACAAAAGAAGTAGTTGATTCAATCATTTGCTGGTGACACTGTCATGGAAACTTTGGTGCCACCAGAGGCAGCTGAGGACTGGTCCCCAATTCAATGGCTCATTTTGTTACAAGACTTTGCTAGGAATCTGCTTAATGATGCTATCCTAGAAAATGCCTTTAAAACTGTTGAAGTGAATGCTGTAGTGAAAGCTGCCAGGCCAGCAGAAGGTGTACTTTATTTTTTGTAAAATGGGATTTATTGTATAGAGCGGGGGTTGTTTAAGAGAAAATACTGCAGGTACACGTTTAGTTTTGAAAGCCGCAATACATCTTTGTGGGGGTCATTTTGGAGAAGATAAAACTTTGGCAAGCGTGTTACTACGGTTTTACTGGCGGAGAATATGTATGGCAGTAGAAAGGTACTGCCTATCCTGCCCAGTATGTCAGAAAACTTATGCAAAAACGTATTATTGGGCCCTATTGATTCCTATTCCAGTTGTTCCAGTCCACTTTGAATGGATAGGAATGGACCTAGTTGGTCCATTGGAAAAATCATCTTGAGGACACCAGTATGTCTTAGCGATTTTGGATTATGTCAAGCACTATCCGGGAGCCATTTCGATGCATAATATCAAGTCAAGTACTATAGCCAAGGAGCTACCTCTTCTTTATATGATGTTGGGGATTCTGAAAGAAATCCTACCTGACCAGGGCACTCCTTTCATGTCAAAGTTACTGAAAGAATTAAATCAGTTACTTAGCATAAAAGCCCTCCACACCTCAGGCTATCACACACAAATGAATGGGCTGGTGGAGCACTTTAATAGAACTTTAAAACAGATGATTAGGAGGGTGGTGGCACAAGAAACCAAAAGACTGGGATACTCTTCCCTCTTTTTTTAATATTCGCAGAATGGGAAGTACCACAAGTTTCAAGGGGATTGAGTCCATTTGAACTCTTGCATGGGCCATAGCCTAGGAGCATTTTGGACATCCTCAAGAAAGGTTGGGAACAACAATAACCCAAATAGTCAAATGTAGTTCAATTTGTTGCACAATTGTCTAGGAGGATGAGACAACACTTAGAGGATGCCCAGGAGCATCAGAAAAGGCATTATGATAAGCGGGCAGTTGTCCATTCTATCAGCTCCAGCATCAAAGTATTTGTTCCATACCCAGGAAAAAAAAAATCTTTACACACTGGCAGGAACCTTATAAAGGTCATAGAGGCGGTTGGTCCAGTGAACTATAGAGTCCGCCAGCTGGGTAGAAGGCAGGTGGAACAAATATATCATGTCAATTTACTAAAACCTTGGCATGAAGAAAATTCTGTGTCTTGAATGCTAGCCATTAAAACAGAGGACTATGAGATACACATTGAGTCCTCCTTCACACCACCTCTAAAGGAAACAAGTGGTAGAAATGGTGGCTCGAAACAGAGAGCTCTTTTCTCCTGTTCCTGGGCTTAGCACTCTTATAGAACATGATATAATCACACTCCTCTGGGGTAATAGTTTAGAGACAGCCCTACAGTATACTCAAAGGCTAGATGAGCTGCGGAAAAGTGAGATGTTGAAAACATGGTTGAACTGGACGTTGTGGAAAAAATTACCAGCAAATGGGATAGTCCAATTGTATTAGTCACAAAACCCAATTGAACAATACGTATTTGCAATGATTTTAGATGTCCCAGTTTGACACTTATCCTATGCTATGAATAGATGAACTTGTGGAGAACTTAGCCAGGAGTGACTATTTGACTACTTTACAAAGATATTGTCAGAAAACCCTGACAGCATTTGCCAAGCCCAAACCAGTGTTCTCTACACCTGAGGGCTTATTCCAATATAAAGTATTGCCTTTTGGGCTACATGGAGCACCTGCTACATTTCAGATTGCTATGGATAAGCTCTTAAAGCCACATAGGTCATACACTACTGTGTATCTGGATGACAGTCATCTATACACGGATTGGGAGCCATATCTTCCCAAAGTGAAGGCTGTGTTGCAATCTTTGAGGGCACATGGCCTTACAGCCAATTCTAAGTAATATGCATTGTCCATGCCAGAGGCAAAATACCTAGGATATGTAGATGGATGGGGGAAGGTCAAATCCCAGGTCGATAAAGTGGAAACCATAAAGAACTGGCACAGCTAAGAAAGAAGACCCAACTGAGGATACTTCTTGGCTTGGTAGGATACTACCGCCGGTTAGTGGAGAACTTTGCCACTTGGGCTACTCCACTCACAGAGCTTCTCAAGAAAGGCTGCACATGACAAGCTAAACTAGTCTGTGCTGGCAGAAGCTGCCTGGGAGGACCTAAACATGGCTTTATGTACAGCACTGGTTTAGAATTATTACCCTGATTCTATCTAGGAGAACGTCTCTAAGACAATAACTTTGGGCTTCCTTAAAGTGCTGCCTGTAGGAGGATGTAGAAAAATAACTTCTAAGATTTTGTGGCAGATGGTAGGTTTCACCTCGTGATTTTCTGAAGCACCAAATTGAACTTATCAAAGCAAATGAAAAGATTGTCAGATTTTTCTTGGACACCCAAGGATGCATCCAAATTCCTCTTCTGAGGAACATTGCAGCTAAATGAATCTCCCCCAGAGTATCAGTTCAAATTGTAAGTGGTCTACAATCTGAGGCTATGGCCACTCTGACATAATTGCCATTCCTGAAGAAGCATGTAGTTTCTTAAAACATATTTTAACTTTCCTATCAATTGGATCATTCAATTGGCCCCCTTTGTTCATTGTTAGAATAGAACAAGCTGAAATATTAGAGCATTTGGCCATTTCAGACACTCCCATTGTTAACTGGTGCATAAAAGTAAGCATACAGTCATACAATCTCTATAGTCAAACATTAGCAGTACAATGGGTCACACTGAAGAGCTCAGTGACTTTCAATTGTGCACTGTGTTAGGATGCCACCTTTACACTAAGGCAGTTCATCAAATTTCTGCCCTGCTAGAGCTGTCCAGTTAAATTTATGTATAATTATTGTGAAGTGGAAAATCTATGAGCAACAGCTCAGTGTTAGGAACCCCTCCAGCCAGCACATCAAAACCCGGAGTCTGCTCTGAAGTCTGGTGTTCACTGGTGCCCCTGGTGGTGGGGACAGACTTGGCCGCAGACAGCAGAGGGTCGTGAGATGAGCACTGACTGGGGAGTACCCAGCTATAGAGTGTAGAAGCAAACAGCAGAGTGAAATCCAGGCAAGGGTCGAGGACCGGCAGCAGACAACGAAATCCAAAGAACAAGCTGAGGTCAGAGGTCACAGGCAACACAACAGGGTCCAAAAACAAGCCAGGGGTCATACACGGGAGGTCAGGTCTAGCAAAAACAATCAAGGAGCAGAAACAGGAACAGGGAGCCTAGCTACACTGGGAGCTATAACAGTAACAGAGCCTCACTGCCTTAAGTAGCGAGGTGAGCCAATAGGAGTGAGTGCCAGCGAGACCTCTCCCTATTGCACTAATGCCCAATAATAGGCAATGCAGAAATAGAGAGCACAAAAATCTATTCTCATCAGAGCCAGGTTAGGTAACTATCATTTGACATGACTCTATACAGCACTTCATCATAAATAATATAAAGTGTTACCTTTTTCTGCGCGCATGCGCCCGGCTGTAAGACCATTGGCAGGGCGCTGCGGCAGTAGAGTTAGAGCGTCCCGGTTGATGCCCAGGCAAACGGGATGTAGGAGGCGGAAGTGACGTCCCTGTCATCATGGAGACGGCCGGGACGCCTGGGACGGCCGGAAGTGAGTTGCGGCGGCCCTTCGGGGAGCTGCAGCTCATAACAGTACCCCCCGCCTTGAGGAGGGGTCAAGGCACCCCGACTTCCAGGTTTCCCAGGATACTTTTTGAAGAAGTCCTTAATGAGTTGGTTAGCATGGAGATGTTTCTGCGGCACCCAAGACCGTTCCTCCGGGCCGTAGCCCTTCCAGTGGACCAAAAAGTGGATTTGGCTTTGCACCTTTTTGGAGTCTAGAATTCTTTCAACGATGAACTCTTGATGCCCTTTGACTGAGACAGGACGAGGTCTGTGCAATTGATGTGGCCTGACCCTATGCGACCCTGTGACCGCTTTCAGCAAGGAACAATGGAAAGTATTAGGGATCTTGAGTGAAGAAGGAAGTTTCAACTTAAACGCCACAGGGTTAATTTTTTTAATGATGGAGAAGGGTCCAATGAACCTGGGACCTAACTTCCTACAGGGCTGCTTGAGTTTAATGTTGAGGGTAGACAGCCACACCTTGTCCCCGACTTTGAAAGGACATGGTCCACGGTGCCGATCAGCATAATGTTTGGACCTGAATGAAGCCTGTTTGAGGGCAATGTGAACTTTTCTCCCTATCCAGAACAGATGAGAAATCAAAGAATGAGACTTAGATTGATTTGGGACTTCTAACGAGTTGGACGGAGGATGAAATCCAAGGTTGCAGAAAAATGGGGACACCAGAGTTGAAGAATGACACGAGTTGTTGTAGGCAAACTCTGCCCATGGAAGCAGAGCAGCCCAGTCACTATGACATTTGGTTACATATAAACGGAGAAATTGCTCAAGGGATTGGTTAACCCTCTCTGTTTGTCCGTTGGACTGTGGATGATACCCTAATGACAGACAAATTTTGATTCCGAATTGGGTACAGAAAGCTCTCCAGAAGGTGGCGACAAAATGGGAGACACGATCCGAGACAATGTTAACGGGGAGTCCATGGAGCTTGAAAACGTGCTGAATAAATAGAAATGCCAATGTTTTAGCACATGGCAATCCTGCAAGAGGGATGAAGTGGGCCATCTTGCTAAATCTGTCTACTATCACCCAGATGGTGTTAAAGCTGGATGAGCGAGGTAGTTCCACGATGAAGTCCATAGGTATGTGTGTCCAGGGTCTCACTGGAACAGACAGAGGCATAAGGGGACCTGCAGGAAGTTTGCGAGAAGACTTGTTCCTGGCACAGGATTCACAGGATAAAACAAATTCTCTGGTATCCGCAGAAAAGGAGGGCCACCAGACGGAACGAGACAGAAGTTCCACCGTCTTGGATACTCCAGGGTGACCCGAGGTTTTATTATCATGGCATTCAGCGAGGAACATCCTCCTCAGATAATCAGGTATGAATAGTTTACCACTAGGGGTAGCCGACGGTGCCAAATGTTGGAGGCCACGGAGGGTCGTGCCGAGATCCTGAGTCAGACCAAGGACTACTTTGGACGCCGGAATAATAAAGGTAGGTTCTGCAAGGAGAGGATGAGAGGCGATAAAGCTGCGAGACAAGGCATCCGCCTTAGTGTTCTTGGATCCTGGCCAGAAGGTAATAGGAATTGTCTGGAATTCACAATTTTGGCAGATTGTATATATTGTAAATTTTTGTGATCGGTATATACCGTGATTACATGGTTAGCTCCTTCTAGCCAGTGACGCCACTCTTCAAACGCCCACTTGATCGCCAGCAACTCACGATTACCAACATTGTAATGGGTTTCTGCGGAGGAAAATTTCCTGGAGAAAAATGCACAGGGGTGCAGACAGTGATCATTGATATCCTTCTGAGAAAGGATGGCCCCGGCCCAGACGTCAGAGGCGTCTACTTCGATAATAAAAGGTAGATCCGGATTGGGATGTCGAAGGACGGGTGCGGAGATGAAGGCATCTTTGAGGGCTTTAAAAGATGTCAAAGCAGTGCAAGACCAATTAACAGTATCGGCTCCTTTTCGGGTAAGGGCAGTAATAGGAGCCCCTAACACTGAAAATGACCGGATGAATCGCCTGTAATAATTAGCGAATCCTAAAAACCTCTGAATGGCTTTTAGATTACTTGGCCGGATCCAATCGAGAACTGCCTGGACCTTACTGGGATCCATAGAGAAGCCACAAGGGGAGATGACATATCCGAGGAACGTGACCTGGGTGACTTCAAACTCGCATTTCTCAAGTTTGGCAAAGAGGCAGTGCTGGCGTAGTTTGAGGAGGACCTTTTTGACATGAATACGGTGCTGTTCCAGTGACTTGGAATAGATCAATATGTCGTTGAGGTATACCACAATAAACTTTCCCAGAAATTCTCGTAAAACATTGTTAATAAAATCTTGGAAAACCGCGGGGGCATTACATAGGCCGAAGGGCATGACCCGATATTCATAATGGCCCGAATGAGTGTTGAAGGCCGTCTTCCACTCATCCCCCTTTTTTATCCGTACCAAATTATATGCCCCTCTCAGATCAATCTTGGAGAAGACCGTTGCCTGCTTGAGCTGATCAAAGAGCACGGAGATGAGCGGCAAAGGGTAGGTATTCTTCACGGTAATCTCAGTCAGACCCCGATAGTCTATGCACGGACGGAGGCTCCCATCTTTTTTTGCCACAAAGAAGAAACCCGCTCCTACGGGTGATTTAGACGGTCAAATGAATCCCTTACATAGGTTTTCCTCCACATAGTCATCCATAGCCTTAGTCTCAGGAATGGACATGGCATATAACCTTCCCTTAGGAAGCTTGGCATCCGGAACCAGATCAATGGAGCAATCGTAGCTGCGATGCAGGGGCAGAAAGTCTGCTTCCTTCTTAGAGAACACATCGTGGAACTCATGGTAAGGTAAAGGAAGATATTCAGGACAAGGCTGAACAACCCGAAGAGGTAGGACAAGACAGGTTGATGAAAAAGCCTTACTTCATCGTAGGATTTCCCCAGTGCTCCAATCGATGTGAGGATTGTGGAGTTGGAGCCAAGGATGCCCCAAGATCAATGGTACGGAGGAACAGGGAATCAGGAAGAACGAGTGAACTTCAGAATGGAGAGCTCCCACGGTAAGGTGCAAAGGAGGAGTTTGAGATGAGATCCTTCCATCAGTCAACGGTCTACCGTCCAGTCCGCAGACCGTAATTTCCGAGTCCAAGTTTACTGAAGGAATACCAAGCGCTTTGGCAAAGTTCATATCCAAAAAATTTTCAGCTTCTCCTCTGTCTAGGAAAGCAGAGATGGGAACAGATCTATTTCCATACATGATCCAAGCAGGGATGAGGATGGAATTCTTGGAAGAGACCATTTGGAGACCTAGGCGTACCTCTGCCTTTACTCCTAGGCCTGGTCTTTTCCCGCCTTGTTAGGACAGTTACGCACGAGATGGCCCTTATTGCCACAGTATAGACATAGCCCCTGCGATCGCCGCCTGGATATTTCCTCAGGGGACAGACGATAAGCCCCTAACTGCATGGGCTCTGGCAAGTCCTGAGGGACCGGGTAGACGGCTGGAGAGGACCAGGATGGCGAGGCGGCCTCCTTCTCGGACCTCATTTCTTTGATCCTGCGGTCAATCTTAATAACTAATAGCATTAAGGCATCCAGGGAAGGTGACGAAGGGTACTGGACCAAGGAGTCCTTTATCTGCTCCGAGAGCCCTACCCGGAACTGACTCCGTAGTGCGGGGTCATTCCACTAGCTCTTGACCGACCAACGTCTGAACTCGGCACAATACTCTTCTGCTGTACGCCGCCCTTGTCTTAGCGCTCTTAGGTGTGACTTGGCAGAGGCCACCCTGTCTAAATCATCATATAGGAGACCAAGGGCGTTGAAGAAGACGTCCACGGACTGCAGAGCAGGATTAACAGGGGTCAGACTGAACGCCCAGGATTGGGGATAGCCCTGAAGGAGATGATTATACCAACCTTCTGTTGCTCCGAACCCGAGGAACGGGGCCTGAGGCGGAAATATAGCTTGCAGCTCTCTTTAAAATTCCGGAACAGGGTTCTATCCCCGGAGAAACGGTCCGGAAGATTTAACTTAGGCTCAAGAGCAGGTGCCAGAGTTGCTTGTGAGGCCTTGGCGGCTTCTTCCTAAGCAGAAAGTCTGAGTGAAAGGTCCTGAACCACCTGTGATACGGCCTGGATATGTCCTGCTAGGACTTGAGCTGAGCTGGGATCCATCAGAGGGAAATAGAATCGTTTTTTGGGCCAGTTATAATGTTAGGAACCCCTCCAGCCAGCCCATCAAAACCTGGAGTCTGCTCAGAAGTCTGGTGTTCACTGGAGCCCCTGGTGGTGGGGACAGACTTGCCCGGCTGTAAGACCACTGGCCGGGTGCTGCGGCAGTAGAGTTAGAGCGTCCCGATTGTTGCCCAGGCAACCAGAACGTAGGAGGAAGTGACGTCCCAGTCGTCATGGAGACGGCTGGGACGCCTGGGACCGCCGGAAGTGAGTCGCGGCGGCCCTTCGGGGAGCCACGGCTCATAACACTCAGCGGTAGGCCACAAATCTTCTTTACTCTACCTTTCCAAAGCCATTGACTACTATTAGTGTACAAAATCTTGCTTCCTACTTCAAGTACAAGACAACCAGCTTAATTTATTCCTACACCTTGTGGTACATTCTCTTCATTTGATCCCACACATAAAGAAGAAGTATCTATTTTTCTTATCTTCCTACTCTACTACCTGTCCTCTTGATCCTATACTCCCCCAAGTCAGTCGATCCCTGTCTGCTATGCTCATCCTAAACTTAACTAAAATCTGTGATTTCTCTCTCTACTAGTATATTTCCATCATTAGTTAAGCACACAGTGCTGGTTATTCTGAACGAACAAAATTTGAAGCCAAATTCCAAACAATACCATCCTTACTGGTATTCCCCAAATCAGACTCTCATCCCTACAATTTATTTTGCACACAATGGTAAGACTGATTTTCTTTGCAAATTGTTCTTCCACTGCTGATCCACCCTCTAAACCAGGTGTTGGCAACCTTTTTCTATCTGTGTGCCAGCTAAAATCTAGTCAAGCCTAGGTATGCCAGTTGTGTATATACACAATAATATTAATAGTAATCGGACCAACAAGTAAAATCATGTTATAGCACATAGTGATAGCCCCCAGTTTGTATCACGGCACAGTCGAAGCCCCCAGTTCGTATCATGGCACATAGTCGTAGCCCCCAGTTTGTATAACGGCACATATTCGTAGCTCCCAGTTCGTATCACGGCACATAGTCATAGCCCCTAGTACGTATCACGGCACATAATTGTAACCCCTACTTCATATCATGGTACATGGTTGTAGCCCCAGTTCAATTTCAAACTTACTGCTAATTGCTGCTTACCTTGGAATCAGCTGTGCAGCAGCTCCATTTCAGCCATCATAGGCTGCGTTAGTGAGGCAGCTGCGAGCTACAGCATGCAAGATTGAAATGGCCTGTGTGCCATTCCTGTGTGCAAATGGCATATGCCAGGGATTGTCGACCCATACTCTACATTGTTCACATGTGACTTGCCTCTGTCCTCTCTATGGTCAATCGATCCTCTGACCCCTGACTCACATTGCTGTGTGACTGGATCATATAGCCAATTAAATACTTTCTGCCTTTGCAATCTGCAATCTGGCTTAACCAATATGTAGAATGTAGCACTTAACCTCATGTATTAAACCCAATGTCAAATAGATTATAAGTTCATGAGCAGTGCCCTTTGACCTGTCTGTCTCTAATACCCAGTCTTGTTTTATTACTGTGTTGTTCGCAATTGTAAAGTGCTATGGAATATTTTGGCACTATGTAAGTAAATGTTTATAACAATAATCTGAATGAATTTGGTGGAAATATTTATCCAACATTACCAGGACGAAGTTGATTGTATCTTGTAACTGTAATATTAAAAAACAGTCTACAAAAAAAAAAAAAAAGCCCTACTTCCCTTTACGAGAAACATTGGTCATTAAAATAACTAGTGTCTGTTCCTCTAGCCTCTCTATTATAGAGAACCAGTTTAAGATCCTAACCAGATGGTACAGGTGCCCTAGGCTCCTTAACAAGATTTCCCCAAATATATCCTCCACTTGTTGAAGGTGCAAATTAGCCATTGGATCCCCATTACACATTTAGTGTGACTGCATATGGATCGTCCCCTTTTGGAAGAAAATATTTTGGATTTTAGCATAAGTAACCGGAACTAATGTCCCAGAAGACCCTGGCTTCTGGAATATTTTACACACTGAAATTGCCATCTTTATTTTATTTTTTTCCGATTGCTTTTGAAGCACTTAAATAGTGCCTTGATACTTGTTTGGTGGAAATCAGAGAAGACCCACCTCTATTACATACAGGTTTAGTAGAATAGACTATTATATGAGTACTGAGGATAATAATTGAGTGCCTTCTACATACTGAGTAACATTACTTCATCTTATGCATAGCATAAGTAGGCTACAATCACCTACTCTTGGTTATAACCTGTTAGGCTGATGGTCTGATCACCAACTCACAGAACAAGATGGCGGTGGTCTTCGACTATAGCAGCCGCCTTTCCCTTAGAGCTTTATACGCTCACCGGTACTCAGGTACCCCCAGGACTTAACTCCAGATGTAGTGTGAGTTGGTAATACAAAACCGTAGCAGCAAGCCAGGAGGCAGCATAGATGGCAGCGGATGGTCTAACGAAAGCAGCGGTCAGAGGTCACTAGAAAGCAGAATAATCAGGTAACACGCCAAAGGTCAGGGTCACAGGCAATACAGCGGGGTCCAAGTTACAGGCAGGGGTTATACACAGAAGTTCAATCCAGAAGGTATACACCAAACAGCACAGGAGCAGGTTATCAGACAGGGAACTGGACACTATAACCAGCAGTGAGGCTAAGCCTTCCCTGCCTTAAATACTTTGATGGGCCAATCAGAAAAGAGGAGGACAGGGCTGACAATCAGCCTCAGGTGGCTGCTAATTTACTAGCTAGAACTGGCATAGATAATAACATAAACCAGGAACATGTAAAAATATATAAATTAACCAATTTAAATAATTGAAGAGCTCCCCCTGGTGTTGAAGATTGTCCCTACACCCTCCTACTCAATGCCACAAAGATAAACTCAAGGAAAATTGTAACCAATACACGCGCTCGGCTGCTAGATCACGCCAGGATGCGGCGTACCACCGCGGCTCGTGACATAACCTTGATGTCTCTCTTATCCCAACCCAATTTCCTACCTTCCCTCATCTTCCACCCTCCATATGAAATCTTTCCCTATTCAATTTATAGAAAAAACCCAGTAAAATAACAATGTAAACAACAGCTTTATGTTAAAATGATTAAATGTCAAATGTGCAATAAAGAAAGAATATATACAAAATTCAAAACAAAGCAGCCTACAATATGGCCTTCATTGTGCATGCATGAAAAATGTATTTCTGCTCAGTCAGGTCAAAATTGCAATGTATATGAAGCAATCATTCATTTTTTGACTTACAATCTAATTAAAAATTATAGTGTATTTCTTGCGATCCTTACCACCAACCTATGTTCTTAGGGACCTTACTCCATTTGAATCTCTTTGTAGAAAACATCCCTTGAACAAGGGCATGATTTCTCAAATATATAGCATTCTTCTCACTTCTGCCCTTCCCTCTCCAAACCCTCATGAAGACGAGTGGGAAATGGACCTTGGTCCTCCCCCGGATGAAGAGGCTTGGGAGGACATGAGACTGGGGATAGCCAAATGCTCTATATCAGGGTTGTCCAACCCGCGGCCCACGGGCCGCATGCGGCCCAGCCCACCTGTAAATGTGGCCCAGCGGTTGTGGCAAGGGGGCAGGGCTGTTAATGAAAAAAATATCCTGCAAAAAAAAAAAGAGAATGCTTACCTTGCGGTCACGTCAGCTGGCGCTCCGGCTCCCTCCCTGGTGTCCTCCTCCGTGCAGTGCTCGCAGTGAATGTCGGGGGTGACGTCATCACACCCGCAATCCATTGCGTAGCGCAGCACAGAGGAGTCACCCGTGCGAACTATCAGCAGCAGTGAAAGATTATCCAGTATATTATTGTTTTTACTCTGGATTTGGACTTTCTGCACCATGCAATTACGAACTAGCTGTGTTCTCTGTATGTATCTAATATAAATATTAAGAGATGATTGTATTTTTAATATTTTAAAGCATTTTAAATGTGCAGTGCTGAGTAGGGTGAAATTATCACCCACTGTTACCCTCATCGGAGGCTTCTCCATGAGCCATTTTTCCCGCCACACTATCTTTAAATCACTGTAGATTTCTATTAGTCCTCCTGATGCTACCTATATCGGTGACCATTTCAAACTGGTCAATAAAAAAAATGATTCATGGGGGCAGAAAAAAAAGGAAAAAAAAGGTTTTGGCATTTAATTCCACGAACCCCACTAAGGGGCAGATGCAGGTAAGTTAAATTGCAGCTGGTAATGGGACTACTGCTTTAATCATGATTCTGCAACAGGTTTCCTAACTCTTACTAACTTCATTTCCAAGTAAGTTTAATATGTTAACTATGTTTTCTGTTTTTTTGGATGATCAGCTATCGTTAGTGTTAGTGTATTTTATGTGCGGCCCAAACCAACTCGTCGTCTTCCAATGTGGCCCAGGGAAGCTAAAAGGTTGGACACCCCTGCTCTATATCAACTAAACTCAAGGAAACCTCTTACAAAATTAAATACCGTTGGTATTACACTCCCACAAGACTCCATAGAATGTTTCCCTCTTCCTCGCCCTGCTGTTGGCGGGACTGTGGCCAAAGGGGTACGTTGTTTCATATTTGGTGGTCTTGCCCGATTATCACTACCTTCTGGGATTCAGTCCTTAGTTTCCTAAATACCCTTTTTGAAGCCCCCATCCCGAAAGATCCCTGGATATTTCTTTTATGTTACCCTCCCCAAGACCTGGACAGATTCTCCAAGAAATTAACTGCCCACATCCTGACAGCAGCCAAATCACTCATAGCCCTTAATTGTAAAAATACCTCACCTCCATCCCTTTTGGCTCTCAAGAGGCAGATTTGGCACGTGGCCGCTATGGAGATTACGTACTACCTCCACGATAGAGGCCACGTTTTCAGTCAAATCTGGGCTCCATGGCTAGCCGTGGAACACACCTTCCCCCCTCAACGCTCCGCGTCCTCCACCTGACCCATGTGCAATGACCCTAACTCTTCCCGACACATATCTCCCCCTCTGCTATAGGCTCAACACACCCTAGTTATCCTCTAAATACTTACAGTGCTTATCTTTGTGGTCCTACCCCCCCTCACCCCTCCCCCACAATCCCTTTTGTTCCTACACCCATTTTATATTACTCTTTAGACAAAAATTACAGTTTTTTACATTTTTAAAGGTTTCCCAATATGCGATACACCACAATAACTGTTGTGATTTTACTGTGTATGCTACACAGTGTTATCGTTTTGCTGTCTGTATTTTCTTGATTGACCCCTGAAAATAAAAAATTATAAAAAAAAAATAAAATGATAGTGTACATCAAGAAACAGTATATAAAAAAATATTACCACATCACATTTACCTTTAAGGGGGTTGCATACATATATAAGAAAAAGCAAGAAGTTTAATTTTTCTTGACATATTTATTGTGAAATACTAAGAAGAATAGATGATATCACAGTGTTTTTGCCTTAATTAAATAATAAAATAACAATAAAGTCAAACAATAATAGAAACAAATTGAAAAAGTTGTTAATATCTTGTTATTTTTGTCTTCAAACTTCGTTTTGTAGCTTTTCATTTATAAGTTTTTCCTGTGTCGTCTCTGTTTATCATTCAGCAGTAGTCAGCCATCATGATGATGTCCCAACGGCCCTGGTATCTTCTTTCTACATCTTTAGCGTCTTGGTGGAACTGTTCACACTGTTCTTCACTGTAGTCTCTGAGATTATTCGAGAAATGCTCAATATGGGAATTCAAAAAATGTACCTTTAAACTCATATTGCAGCCAAGGTTTCCGTAACTATTAAGCATTTCCCTGACAATTTCTTTGTAGATTGGATGCTTGACATTGCCTAAAAATTTTGAAATCACTTGTTTGAACGAAGTCCACGCCAAAAGTTCCACAATATTCATTACACGCCCGACATGTTCATCTTTTATTAACTTTCTAATGATAGGGCCTATAAAAATGCCTTCCTTCAGTTTAGCATCGGATATGTTAGAGAAACTTTCAAATATCTTTGCACCAAATTCCCTAGCTTTAGGCAGTGCTTTTACAAATTGTTTCATCAGTCTTAATTTTATATGTAGAGGTGGAAGTAAAACTTTATTTGGATCTATTAAACTGGATTTGATGACATTTTTTTCAATTTCTAAACTTTTTTACGAGCTGGCCAATTGTTTTTTTGCCAATGTAAATTTTTAGCTCTGCTATCCCATTGCAACCTTGTTGCTGGCCAAGTACCATGCATAAAATGTTATCTCCCCATATTAAGCAGTTGTGTCTTGCATATCCAATCAGTTTCAAAACAGTTTTCAAATTTTCATGTTACTTTAAGATAGACTGAATATTCTAATGGTATTGACGCGTATGTGTTGCCATTGTGCAATAAAACAGCTTTTAAACTTCTTTTTGAAGAATATATAACTGTATATGTTTTGTGTGTACTGTGTGTGTGTGTGTGTGTGTGTGTGTGTGTATGTGGTGGTAGGCAGGGGTTAAAATGAGCCGGCACAGAGTAAAACTGTGTTGCATCTGTTGTATTTGGTTCCACCTTCGGCAGATCACCTTGTAGTTGTTGTATGTGTGCAATGTTCCTTTAGACAGTATGGGGTTTAGGCCCTGTGTACATTTCAGCTCCAGGCCCATGTGGACCTTAATCTGGCACTAGGCGGGAAGTTTTATGACACAAACTGAATTGCAACGTTCTATACTACTGACTGAATTCATTTAAGACAATCTTTTATAATAAATATAGGCAGAACACATTAATTATTTTAAAGAATATGAAAAAAATGATTTATTCATTAATACACATTTTGCAGAAAAACGTGATGTGATATGCAAAATCAGGAGTCATTTTCGTGTTCAGAAGTCAAAAATCTATCACATAAATTTGATAAAAAAGATTTTTCATCGCAGACCTGTGTTATTTATATGATTGAGCAGAACTGCAATAATTATTCATAAAGAAAATGTTGATGTGTGTCTGCGTGTGCAGTTTTACAAGTGGCCTAGGTTTGCAAACTAGGGAAAAAAAGGGTTGCATGCAGCTTTCAAAGCAGTAACTTGACTCGGCTGCCTTAGATTGTTATATTACATGATGGGCCCTTTTAAAAAGTTATATAAATTTTCTATTTGAGAGAAAAAGTGAACTTTTATCAAACCTTTTTAAGGCTATCCATATCCTTGATAATATTTCAATTGCTGACTTGAAAATCATTCCACTCCAGTAAGCTATTCCAGTTCCAAACATGAAAAGAAGTAACGATGCCATTGGAAACAATAGTCCTTGAGAATACAACTCTGACGAATCAAGCTCTGGTAGCAATAAGCTACCCCAGGCATTTTTAAACCAGTCATAACTGTGTGTAAAAAAGAAAAAAAAAACAAAAACAGAAAAACAACAGTTAACACTGTTACACAAGATGGAATAATTATATATATATATATATATATATATATATATATATATATATATATATATATATATATATATATATATATACATATACATATACATATACACACATATACAAGTTAACCCGTGCATGATACTCATGCATTCTAGTCAAATCAAGCTACTTAAGGTGTTGAAAAGGTTCTTGTCATGCATTTGGGCCATAGCCCAGGCCTCAACCACCAATCACTCCCCACTTTCACCCCCGGCAACCACCAACCACTCCCAACTGTCACTTCTCCTTCAAGAAATATATATATATATTTTTAAAATCTTTATAAACACTTTTAACAATTAACAAATTAAATTAACAAATTAAAAACATCTTAGTATACCAAATTTCAGCCCTTTCTGAATTTTTTTACCCACACACACTAAGAATTTAGTAGGTCAGTGTATAACTCCGCCCAGCAGGTGGTGCTGCAGCTTGGTTTTATTTTTTACACACACACACACAGACAGACAGACTAACACACGCCACTAGACATTTATATTATAGATATATATATATATATATATATATATATATATATATATATATATATATATAAATATATATATATAGATAGAATAGGATGTACCATCCATTGCGCAGTAATGTTACTGATAACTCCCCTCCCCCCACAAACACTAATTTATGCATTAAAGGAAATTATATATATAATTGCAAATGTACTTATTTTTGATAGTATGTGTATTTTGGTAAAGGAAATATCTTTTTTTCTGAGACCAGGGGAGGAAATTAGTTTTTTGTTTAAACTTTGCTAGAGGAAACACATTATTTCTGAGGTATCTGATGCAATAAGTCTTTTGTGTATTTTGGTGTAGAGAAATGACTTGTTTGGGGTTTCATAACTTTTCTTTGGGAATGTGTATTCTGCAACTGTCTGAAGAAAGGACCCATGTTAATTAGACCTTTTGATGTGTGAGGGTCCAGCACCTGAAGCTTTAATTAGACTTGCTGTTAAATATCCTGCGTCTAAAACAAGATACAGGAAATTACAGCAAGTTTTAGGATCACAGATAAATGTAAATATTGTTAGCTTTGCATTGCATGCAAATCCATGATTGGGTAAACAAATAGCATCATGATTTTAAAAATAGCTCAGGCCTCAGGGGGCTGGTTTACCCTGTGAGGCTGTGTCCAAATCTGTATATAAAGCACTGAATTGAAAATTGTTCTCCTTGTTTCATCTGACCTGCTCACTGGTACCTTCAACCAGGGTGAGCAAATAAACATCACTTGCTTCAAAGACCTGCTTGGAAACTTCTCTATCCCTGTGACCTACAGATTAGACCCAACTGTAATCCGTTCCCGGGCTATTTCTGAGGTTTGGACCCAGCTTTCCAGTACCACTACTCTGCCCGCCACCCAGCAGCTCTGGCCAGTGTCATAGGCTAGGGGGGATCCATTAACACCAACCCTGATCTATAGGAAAAGGTCAGGGGTACCAGCCCATCTACACCAGTAACGGGGTACACTAGCAGCATCAGTTACCCAGAAGAAACCCGGAACTGAATGCCGGTAAGCAGTCCAGTGGTGGCAGCATTAGTAAGCCCCTGCTACTGCAGTTAGAGGGCGCATTTGGCATAACGAAAGGGAACGGTGGCAAAGTAAGCCCAGCCAGTTCCCAGCAACAACAGAGAGGGTGGCATGGCTCCCTCCAGAAACGGAACTCCCACCTCATTGAATTCCTGAAGTACATTCTACACTGCTTGGACTTATAGACTCTCCGACTTTGGCTGCTTAAAAGACTGCATTACAGCACTGTGTTGCGCATTTGATCGGAGTGCTCCCCAGACACCTATTTGAATTTTTGGACATATCAACCTTTGCCTGTTGGATTCCGACTCTATGGGACATTGTCCAATTCGACATCAGGACTATCACAGTTGATTTTGTATAGCGCAGTTCACAGTCATATTCTAAGAAGTGTGTGTCTATAGGACACACTTGTGCATGTTTGCTTGTTGATTTACGTTTATCGTTCTGGCCAGAACTTGAAGTTTTTATTGTTTAACAATTAAATATGATCTTTACCACTTAGTGTATATTCCATTTAGCGCCAAGGATTTTTTTTCTTTATCGAACCAACTTATAGGGACAGGGGTTACCTATTTTCCTTTGGGGAGCTACATGAACACCAAGGGAGCGCTGCACTCTATCCAACATTTGTAACTATTATTTCATACCCCATTAGCGTACAGCAGCCCCACTCACACGAACATGATACTCTCCCAAAGAAAGGAAATATTATCCAGACTTGAGGAGATTTTCACCAAAGAGTAAATTAGCATTAACACTGATATAGACGAAGGGAATTTCTGCTCCTATTTCCTCAATTATGAAAAACTCCCGATAACAGAAGTCAAACAGTGGTGGGAAATTACCACATTGAACAAATATAACACAATCTTATACCCAGAGGCATGAGACTACAGAAGGCACCTACATTTACATCCAAAAATTGCCAGTTTTTGGATAGATGGAATACCATCCTAGACAACTGCTCCACTGAGCTGATCAAACTTATCATTGAGGCTAGAGAAAGCTCTTTACTCACTATTGAACAAGATGTCACCAACATACATAAAAAAGGCTTCAGCCTATTGAACATCTGGAATACTACACCAATCTTGTAGCACTAACGAGAAATAAGATAAAAAAAGATTTAGGATCACTTTACCCAGACTAAGGGGAACAAATTCAGAAGGGATTTGAAAGATAAAGAACTTGGTATTAGCGACCCAAAAGCAAGGCCCAAAATATACAATACATATAAAAAGGATCAAAGCTTAGATACAGCAAAAAAAACCTGGTACCCCAGAAACCATCAATCTTATACACATACCTACACACCGAAGAGGAACCAACATTACAGGGGAAATAGCCACCCTAAGAAAACAACTCCCCCTACACAACCACCATAACAGGAATTACCAGCCATTCAACCCCCTAAACATAGGGAGTCCACAACCTACACCCAAATATCACCAGAGCTCAGCTCATGCTACCCAACTGAAATTCCCAGTCCCCAGCTACACCCAAGTAGCCAAATCTAATTTCAAGAAGGGGGCCCAACTGATTGAAAAAGACAAGAGAAATTTAAGACTTCTCTGTCTAGCACTCAGGAATTCTCCATATACAACCACTCTTCATCAACACAACCTGACCAGACCTTTACCCATTTTTTAGAGATATGCCCCAGTGCCAGTCTACCTCCAGACCTTGCTTCAGACAAAAGAATTCCAATCTCCGACAGTCCGATAGGCCTGAAAAGAAAATTTAGACCCATCTCCATAAAGGAACTAGAGGAGGAAGAAGAGCCAATTGTAAAACAAAAAATAAAGAAATAACGTAGAAAGGTATCTTCAACCTTAGTGACACCACTCTTAGAGAATCCCAAATTAGTCTACTAGGCAAGGGTTTAAAATTTGCACCCACTACTGCCGTCAACAAATTTAATACTTATATTGACAATCAGAAATTTATCCGTAACTCACTTTAAAAAAATACTTCTTAACGAATAAGAAGGCCACACCCACCCCTTTCCCAACCAGACTCCAAACATCCAAACAGACCTAAAAAAAACAGTTCACTTTTTATCCAAGTCACCTGAGGGGTGACTTTATTGTTACATTTCGAAAGATGGTGGAGGATGATCTAGACAAAATGGTCCCTCATACCTCTAAACATCACCAACACAATCTCAAAAAAACAGAAACCACTGCACTTAAAGAATTAAGAGGTAACAAACAACTCATTATAAAACCAGCCGACAAGGGAGGCGGAATCACTATCCTCAACAAAAACAACTATATGAGAGAACTCAGTGCTCAACTGAGTAATAGATCCACATACAAGCTGCTTCCTTCGGATCCTACCACCGCATTTGCCAAGAGCCTAGGGACCCTCCTGAGCCACGCACAAACAAAGGGGATTATAAACAAGCAGGAGTTTGAATATCTCTCTTGTCAGCATCAAAAAATTCCTGTTATATATTGTTTACCCAAAATCCACAAAGACCTCAAGAACCCTCCGGGTCACCCCATCGTATCAGGAATAGGCTGCCTTTCCACCAACCTATCACAATACATTGATTCCTTTCTCAAACCTCTAATCACTCGCCAATTAAGTTACCTCAAGGACACCACGGATGTGCTACGAATTTTGGAAGAGTTCCTTTGGCAAGAAATTACACGTTACTTACTTGTGATGTCTCTTCACTGTACAGTGATTGATCATGAGGTGGGCTGTAAGGATGTAGAATACAAACTCAATCACGAATCTAACATCCCTCCACTTCAGATCCAATTCATCATTGAGTCCATTCAATTTATACTCAACCACAACAACTCTTGGTTCAGTGGGTAATACTACCAGCAGGTGAGGGGCACTGCAATGGGCTGAAAATTTGCACCAAGTTATGCAGATTTATTTTTGGCCCATTGGGATGATACCTATATCTGGAACAAGAACCCACAAATTCAGGATGTTTGCATCTGGCGTCGCTACATAGACAACCGATGAAAATTTACATTCCTTCATTGCATATCTCAATAATAACAACTTGCACCTACATTTCACGGCCACCAAAAGTAAGCTGAGGGTGGAATTTCTAGATCAGGAAATTTATACAGAAAAAGGAGAGCTTAAAACCCAAACTTTCGTCAAACAGACTGCAATACATTCATCCCAGCCTCCAGTGGACATTACCAAACCCTGGTTAAATAACATTACCAAAGGCCAATTTATGCACCTTAGGCGCAATTGCTCTGACCTCAATACGTATAAAGAGCAAGCTAACACACTTAAAGAAAGATCTTTGGATAGAGATTATGATTCTGCTATCAATAACACAGCCTACATAGAAGGTGAATCAATGGATAGGAAATCTCTGTTCCACTCCCAAACCAAACCTTTGGCACCAGACAGGATTTAAATTATTACCCAATACAATATCCATTCCAAACAATTTGAGAAAATTGTGCGAAAACACTGGCCCATCCTTCTGAAAGATGATAAGCTTTCACACTTTCTACCAGATCAACCTACAATTATTTACAAGAAAGCACCCAATCTGAAGGATAGATTAGTATCTAGCTGCATACCGAAAGACACCACCAGCCTTAAAGAAACTTGGTTGCAAGAGAACACCACAGGTTTCTTTTACTGCCATCGTTGCGCAGCATGCAAATCCACTAACTGATGATCCACCAAACCAGTCAAAAAAATTCAATCCTTTGTCACTAAAAAAGAATATGAGATCAAAGATAAACTCTCATGTGACACTATTGGTGTCATATACCTATTGGAATGCCCGTGTGGACTCCAAAACGTGGGACGGACTATCAGAAGCTTACAGGCAAAAATGTCTGAACACGTCAGAAATATTAAAAAACAGTTGGAAACACACATTGTTTCATCACACTTTTCCACTCAGCACAAACATGTTCCTACATCCTTAAACTTCCTTGGCATTAAAAAAGTTCATAAGTACTGGGGGGGAAGGGATTACATCAAAAGCATATCCAGGGAAGAGGCAAGGTGGATTTATGATCTACATACTCTCCATCCTAAAGGCCTCAACCTATTTTTTGAATTAGGCACTTTCCTAGACAATAATTAAATTTCTATATGCTAATAGCCAGTTAGCTATCTAACAAACCCCAGCAACTTTATGTATATTGGTGCTATATATATTGACTTTGTCCACTGAATCTGCATCTCACCCATCAGCTTGTGAGATATGGAGCACAATGATATTTTTTCATACCCCTTATACATTCCCTCTATACAGTACTGTGTTGCTTACAAACTGTCTTTCTTCCTACAGTATTGTCTATATATATGTCAAGCACCTTTTCTTGACATAACCACTTTATTGTTGACCCATGTCACTGCCAATCCCAATTCCCCTCTATCTGTGATTGGCTACCTTATTCAAGGACACAGTGATTGAGTATATAAGAAATATCTGTATCACACACTCACATCCCTGATGAAGCCCGCCGAGTGCGGGGGAAACGCGTTGGCTTACCCTACCACACTGCTCCTTTTGAATTGCTTTTCATCTTTATTTCAATGCTATGAACTGTATACACCAGCTACAGATTATATACAAAACGGTGCAGCATATCACCAGTTTTCGTATCACCCGGGACGTAGGCCTCCCACGTCAGCAAAGGAGGAAGAAAAAAAACAGCTGGGACATCGTTACAAGTCTGCGCATGCACGCATCGTTGGAGAAGCCGCATCTGTAAGTTCCGAGGCTAGGACCACGCCGCCCCCCCGCTTCACCTAGGGGCGGTAAGGAACAACACTGAATGGCTCCCACCAGAAACGGAACTCCCACCTCATTGAATTCCTGAAGTACATTCTACACTTCTTGGACTTTATAGACTCTCCGACTTTGGCTGCTTAAAAGACTGCATTACAGCACTGTGTTGCGCATTCGATCGGAGCGCTCTCCAGGCACCTATTTGAGTTTTTGGACATACCAACCTTTGCCTGTTGGATTCCGAGTCTAACTCTATGGGACATTGTCCAATTCAACATCAGGACTATCACAGTTGATTTTGTGTAACGCAGTTCACAGTCATATTCTAAGTGTGTGTCTTTAGGACACACTTGTACTTGTTTGCTTGTTGATTTATGTTTATCGTTATGGTCTGAAGTAAGACTATACAAGTACGAATGTTAAACACCTTTGTGAAAACTGTCAGTAAGTACTAGTACCTATAAAGTTTCATGTTGGATTAAGTGTGTTTTACATTGTGGAAACAGAATTTGTTGGAGAACTTAGGAGTAATGAAATATCAAGTACCCTTTTCTCCCCCAAAAAATATCACACACACACCATAATGTTAAAAATGCAAAAAAAAAACCTGAAAAAAACCTTACCCTAATAGGAACCGGCAAATATATACAATGGGATCAACTTTGTATGGCTTGGCTGCTACATCCAATGATGCATCAAATTCTAAACAGTGTCCTGGAAAACATAAGTTATTATGTAGTTGTTGATTTTTTCATGTCCAGTATTCAATAAACAATGTAGAGTACCATATTATTCAGTGGTACATAAAGTTAATTTTTCAGGAAATTATTTGCTTCATTTTATTAATTTTCAGCAGAATGTAATGTAAGTATATAGCTGATAACCCTTTAAGCAAAACTAATACTAAGCGATAACATCCAGTTGAGTAAAAATCACCTGAAAAAACCCAAAACACATTTTTTGAACATCTGCTTGGGATAGGCTAGATCGCTCAAACAGCATGTTGCTTGAACTATCTTACCATTTAAAACTTAAGAGGAGGCATTATTAACTTGTGTATGTAGCAAGCATTATTTATTGATTAAAGGGGCAATATTAATTTATAATTAACTTATGGAGCAAAATTAATTAACAATTAAATTAAGGATCCAATATTATTTTACTGATAATGGGCATTAATTATGATGGGGACACCAATTGGCCCCCATATGCATGCTGCCACTTGTAGTTCCGCAAGTGTGCACTTTAAATGGTGCCCCATCATGAAATAAGTGTTGCCCTATCATACAAATTATTGCCTCTCAATATAATCACACATTACGCTTGGCCCACTAATACATACATAAAATAATTTTGCCCATATAAAATAATTAATAATTATTTTTGCCCACTTAAATAAGAAATAAGGATTGCCCTCCTAATTAATATTATTGTCCCTCCCCTTATTTTATGAACGGTCAGATATCTCAAAACACAGGCTACTTGAGCCATATCGCTTCTGAGAAGGCAAAACCACTGCTTCATACACACAATTTGTATTCTTATCATGGATAAAAGTAGGGACGGCGATTGAAATGTGATGATCTGGAGTCACTTTGCCTGGTCTCTCTCTTGGAGAGATCAAGCAGAAAGTCTCCTGGAGAGACCAAGCAGAAACTACAATCCAGGATGAATCTACACAGACACACAGTAAATAAAAGTCTGGACACCCCCGTGGGTAAACACTTCTCTGGACCAGGACACAGTATGACAGATTTAAAAGCCCTAATATTGAAAGGTCTTTTTAAAAATGACAGGGAGAGAAAAATCTGGGAATTTAAGCAGATAAGAACATTCCACTCATAGACACAAGGGCTCAATCTGACACCTGGATTTATGACCCACTACTTGGACACACTTCACACCCCACAGCAAAGTGACTCTAGGGGGTAAATGTATCAAGGTCCGATTTTTTCAGCGTGTTAAAATTGCGGCAAATCGTGGGTGATAACCCATGATTTTAGTCAAAATTTTCTCAAATTTATCAAGCTGTGATTTTTACCCTGATCTTCAAAATCGCTGGTCATCTCTGGCGATTTGCTGCGATGTAAAACACTCCCGTGTTAGCTAACTCTCCCGTGTTGTAGCAGCGAGTTGTATAAACACTTCACTGTAACACTGCCCGGCAGCTGTCAAAACAGCAAAAAATAGATCAAAGTTAAAATAAAAAAAAGCGTGGGGTCCCCCCTCTATTTAGTCTTAACCCTAGTGCTGCCAGCCCGCTGCTGGTTCCGTGATAATCGGGTAAAAAAATTTGTGTGGGGTCCCCCCTATTTTCACGGAACCAGCTGGGGTTGGTGGCACTATAGCAGGGGGACATGCGGCAGGGGCCCCCCTGCCATAATGCCTAACCAACCCCAGGCTGTTCAGCGCTGGGCTGGATTCCCTAGGGAGTGGGGTCCGCCAAAAAAAACCGAGCAGGGCCCCCCCCCCCCCAAGACACCCAGCCCAGTGGTGGTAGCTGTAGGGTAATAACGGCGATATAAGAGTTAAAAAACAAACATACGCCATTTTGTTTTGTGAAACTACAGTTCCCTAGGGAATCCAGCCCAGCGCTGAACAGTCTGGGGTTGGTCAGTCATTATGGCAGGGGGACCCCTGCCGCATGTCCCCCTGCTATAGTGCCACCATCCCCGGCTGGTTTGCTTAGTGCTGGTTCCGTGAAAATAGGGAGGACCACACGCAAAAATGTTCCCACATTTTCAAAGAACCAGCAGTAGTCTGGCAGCACTAGGGTTAAGATTAAATAGAAGGCGGGACCCCACGCTTTTTTTTTTAACTTTGATGTATTTTTTACTATTTTAACAGCTGCCGGAGCTCCGGCAGTATGACAGGGCAGTGTAACAGTGATGTGTTTATACAACACGCTGCTAGCAAGCAGCGTGTTGTATCTGGCGTATTTGAAAGCAAACTCTCCTGAGTTTGCTTAATCGCAGCTTCATACATTTGAGACTTGTATAGCTGAAGTGACAGGGAGTTTGATCTCTATCGATTTTGAAAATAGCGATTTTGACAGAAGCACAACTCTGGCGATTTTACATGAAATCTCAGCTTCATACATCTGCGAGTTTCAACTCTCCCGAGAAAATCACTGGATTTGCAAAATCAGTCCTGGATACATTTACCCCCAGATCTCTGAACTCATAGGACTTTACGCTTCCATCCATAACGAAAACCTCCCTTTTATTACTTTAGCTTATCTTAATGATATACTCCCCCCCGATCAAATTTCTTGACGTAACAGCTCTTAAATGTTGTGCCTGTTTCTTAGTCTTTCATTTGTAAAGTTGCCTGATGAAGGGACCTCTGTGCTCTGAAAGCTAGCAAATATAATAATAATGTTTTGGTTAGCCAATAAAGGTATCACTGCTATAATACTTTTTGGGTTTTTTTTAACCGAAAGTATTTAACATCACATAGATTTTGCTGGCTAACACGGTACTGCAATAATAATTTTTTTAAATAATTTTTTTTGCTACACCCCTAAGCATTGTATGGCTATAGACACAGCAGGATATGAAGCCACTAGACAAAGACTTGTAACAAAGAATGTTTTGGTCAGAGAAAGGTCAGATGAGGTTAAATGTAGAAAAATGTAAGGTCATGAATTTAGGCTGCGCTACCAATAAATCAAGTAAAATACAAGTGGGATACCTGAAACACAAAAAGGAATAGGGTATACTAGTAAACAATAAGCTGTGTAGCAGCACCCAATGTCAGGCAGTGGCTGCTAGAATTAATAAAATCCTGTAATGTGTGAAACAGGGGATAGATGAATAAGAAGCACATGTAAAATTTGTCATATAAACCACCTATTAGACCAGATCTTCAATATTGGGTACACTTTTGGGTATTTGTGTATATGAGAATGTGACAGAGTTCAAGAGGTAAGCTTATAATAAAAGACAAACGTATGCCTCATAAAGGTGACCTAGTTATTGTTAGAATATATATTATTACAAGGATTCCAGAAAAATCTCCTATGATATGAAGAATGACATTTTCATCACAAACATAGAAAGGGATTTTTCAAACTGCCATACTTAGATGTAATAAGCTCCCCTCATAATGTCAGTAAGCCTGCATGAGCAGGACAATGGTTTCTCTCAAAATGCTTATGGGCATCCATAAACACAGTAACTTTCCTTCCTCAAAATACCAATAAGCATACAGAAGTGTATTGTATACCACTGATGTATCCACTTTACTCCAAGCTAGGAAATATTCTTTCCTCCATCTTCCACTGATGTCATAGGGGGGTGGGGGGTGGGGGGTGGGGGGGGGGAATATGAATATGATCCTACATTTCCTATTGCTACCCCATGACACCAAACAGTGGGTGATACCCAAGCAGTGACATCATTAGGATGGCCCACCTTAATTTCATCACTTCAAAGAAAACATTGTAATAAAAAAGAACTTTATCTCTTGGTTTTTTTTTTAGAAAATTAGAAAGAATCTTATTTTTTCCCTTTATAAATAAATAGTACCTTAATGTGCCTAAAACCCTAATAGTACAAACTTTTTTAAAAAATTTTGATTGCTGTATACAGGATCTGATTCACAGTGCAATAAAAACTTTTGAAGATGCTAGTTCTATTGCTTATATTATTTATCAAAATAAAGAACTGCTTTGTTTTTCTCAGATCTTTTGCTTTATCTAAATAAATCTTAACAGCCCTTGCTAAATCTAAATGATGGCATCTTCATTCTTTTTCCCTATTTGGTTAAAAATGGAGGTAAAAAACTACATCTTGAAGGTCTATCATATGGAAATTATTTCTAGCATCATCCATAATACTCCCAAATACATTACAGGGCCCTTTGACTGAACACTACGAGGCCAACACCCCACTACATGATTAAACTATTCTCTTAATTTATTACCACTTGGTTTTCCACACAGGCAGTGACTTTCTCTTATCTTCCCCCTTGCTCTCTTTTCCATTCCATTTCTTCTTATTCCTTCCTTATCATTGCATTAATTCATGTCTTAAACCAGGAGTTGGAAACCTTTTTCCTATCACTGTGCCGGCTAAAATCTAGTCAAGCCCAGGTGTTCTAGTTAAGTATGTCTGTGTGTATATATATTTTTTCATTTGTATTATTTTATGATGCGAATATCATAATATTAATAGTAATGGGGCCAGCAAATAAACATTCATGTTGTGCCACACAGTGGTACACCAGTTCAAATTATGACACAGTAGTGACCCCAATACATAGTATGCCACATAGTACTGTCCCCAATACATATAATGCCACATAGTCGTCTTCCCACTTACAGTCTTCCATTCCAGAGCAAAACCTGTGAGCTGCTTCACTAAAGCAGCCAGTGATGGAGGAAACAGCATGCACAGAAGCTTTGTTTTGGCAGTCTTCGGCTGTTTTAGTAAAGCAGCTGCGGAGCTTCGGCGTGCCAGACAAAAGTGGTCTGCATGCCGCGTTTGGCACGGGTGCCTGGGGTTGCTGACCCGTTTTCAACAATGCAAAAATGATTGCATTTTGTGCCCATCCTCTTTTACCCCCCTCTTATTTTTTCTTGTTCTACTAATTTTGAAAAATACATAAAAACTGTTTTACCCATCTTTCAGATATATAGTCGAATATTTGACTATTTATCTCCCATTCTCCTGGGTATATTCTATGTTTGCTGAGTAAGTCTGCTACAGAATTGTTGACGCCAGCTATATGTACTGACGTTAGCCCTCCCAAATTGTACTTTGCCCCTTATGCATCATTGCCTGGCTTCTTGTGTCCCCCTGGCGATTTACATATGACACCACTGCCAGGTTGTATCAATAGCTTGTGCCCAGCAACTTGTTCCTTGAAATTAAGACAGGTCTCTATCACTGCTCTCTTACATTTGATGACTGCATGGACATTATTTGTGCACATTTTCCTTGTGCTGTACGGTTTTCGCACACTGCTCCCCAACTTTGTTGGCTGGTGTCTGTAGCAATGAAAATCGTTGTGGCTGTGGCAAAACACCTGTCTTTTCCTAGATTGCTTTACATGAACCACCATAGTAGGTTTTGCCTTGGACGGCAAACTTATTATCTGATCCTTGTCTGTCTTGTTCCAAACTGGCAGGAGACATTCCTGAAATGGCTTAATGAAATTTGATCTACTTCTATTGTTGTTGTCATAAGACCTATAACTCTCATTCAGTCATCTGCTGTGACCTGAGGCCTTTCCCTTAGGCTAGGTACACACTGAAGAATTTTTCAACCAACGTGTTATCTCAAACGATTGAACCTACGACTGAAAGTCCGACCAGTCTGACGATTCATGCATACACAGTGACATGATTTACCTTCAGATCTGTGCTCATCATCTGGTCCTGTAGCCTTCAGAGAATGACTGCACAATATTCACTCATTCTTGTCACATTGTCACACAATTAAACGCCTTGTTACAGCTATCCACATGTCCCAACGAAACGTAACATTCTGTCTCAACCCAAACAAATGAATTATTCCTTCTACAGCACTCTCTACATTTATTCACCGGACATTCATCACTAGCATCGGCTGGAAAGAGCCCGACTCTGTAAACTGTCTGGAGATCGTGAGCATGAGTGCATACACACTATATGATTGGTCGGTGGTTGGTTGGAAAATATTAAACAGTACGACCAACCAAATGAAACAATGATCGGCACTTTGGGACGACTTTAGATCATCGTGTCACTAGACACACTCACACGATATCTGACCAAACGGTCGAATGTCGGCTGATTGGAGGTTTTTCGTGCAGTCATCGGACAAGTGTGTACCTAGACTTACACTCAAAGCTTCTTGTTTTAGGTTTAGGTTCCTTTCTTTCCGTTCGAAATGATTTACCCACAACTGCGCCCAATATCACGCACAAATATATTCTATGTGAGGACTTTTCTTTAAGAATTTTAGCCAACTATGTTGTTTTAAGCACTTTCAGCACTCTCTCTGTACCTGTCTTTACATCTGAACTTGCTGGTATGAGAATGTCGTTGTGACTGGATCACTTATAAATAACTTGTGGTATAAATTTATTTAAAGGAAATAGTGCAGGTGCTTATTTATATAATTGCAAATGCACTTATTTTTGATATTGTATATATTTTGATATAGGAAATTGTTATTTCTGAGACCAGGGTAGAAAATTAGTTTTTTCTGTTTTAACCTTTCTAGAGGAAATGCCTTATTTCTGATGTATATATCTGATACAATAAGCCTTTGTGGATGGAAGTCTTTTGTGTGTTGAGATGTGAGGAAGTGGCTTGTTTGGGGTGTGCGCCTTTCTTTGGGAATGTGTATTCTGGACTGTCTGAAGAGGGGCCCCATGCTAATTAGATCAATGTGTGAAGGTCCAACATTGAAGGCAGGAACTTTTAACTAAGACTGGCTCCTAGATTCTGTGCATCTGAAAACCAGATGCTAGACATCACAGCATCTCTAGATTTTCATAGATAAGTGTAAATATTGTTGGCTTTGCAGCGCATGTATATCAATGTTTGTGTAAACACATTGCATCCTGATTCTAAAAATAGCACTGTCATATATACACTGAAATGTTCTTCTTGTTTCATCTGACCTGATCACTGGTACCTTCAACCAATGTGAGAGCAAATAAACATCACTTGCTTCAAAGACCTGCTTAAAAACATTTCCAATATTGCTGTATTCCTGTGACCTGCAGATTAGACCCTCAATCTATTCCGTTCTCCGTCTGTTTCTGAGGTTGGACCTAGCTTTTCCGATACCACTGCTCTGCCTGCTACCCTGCAGCTCTGGTCAGTGTGATAGGCCAGGGGGGATCCATCCACAGCACCCCTGATCCATAGTAAGAGGCCAGGAGTACCAGCCCAGGTATGCCAGTAACGAGGTACACTTGCAGAGTCAGTTACCCAGAAGAGTTGGGAAAGTATGCATCTTGAGATCTAATAATATTAAGTACTGACCTCTCTTTATCACCCCCAAGGTTGAGCAAATTGCTTCCATCTTTAATTTTCTTGCACCTATAAAGCAATTTAGACGCCTCAAATCTAAAACTGTATGCAATCTGCAGCTGCTTTTTTTCTATTATAAAAATCCTGTAGATAAAAGCCTCCCCCTCCCCTCTATTCCTTTGGAACTTTGCAATGACTTAAGCAGAGAGTATTTTGCAAAGACTTTATTTTAGTGAATTACACTCTTTTCACTGCCTTGGACAAGAGGATTCTACTGACTCTAGTGATTATGAATTCCAGTTTTAACCATTCATACTGTTTCTAATACCCACTGGTCTGTTGTAATTTGTTCCCATACTGGTAGGTATTTCATTAGTCTGCACCATACCTTGACATCTTCTGCATAGCAGACCTGACTGGCATCACTTTGTAAATAGTCTGAAGGACACCCAGAACTCCTTACCCCTTTGTTGACAAAAGTACTACACTGCAGCTCCGGTCTTCTCTCCTTCCATAATATGTCATTGGTCTATATAGTCTGGCATCTCTAAATTCGGCTTCAGAGTCTCCTCTAACTGTATTGTTCTTTGCTGGTCTGTCTTGTGAAAACCAACTTGACATTCCTCCACAATTTTTTTGTATCATGGCATCAAGATTTTGTTCAAACATATATTAACCTTCAAACGGCAAGGAAATTAATTTATCTCTGACTGTACATCAGAAATCCACAGCCTGAGCTGTAGAGATTTTCTCACAACTCCATATTGGATGCATTTCTCCAAAACATTTTCCCACACATGTAATACTCTTGATGACACTGCTGTGGCTACTGTGGGTCTCAAAGATGCTCCTGCTTATGTATGCACCTTCTTTCCTTCTAACTGTCTTTGGAGCCATAGCATATTCACATCTTCTAATGGCATAGAAGTCTTTTTTGAGATTGTAACCACCATTGAAATCAATCTTAGGGGATTTATCCCAAATTCTTGAATCCTCAAGCACAAACGGGTACATGCACCCCAACTTATTAGTGTTAAACATGCACCTATCAGGGTGCTTCTATTCTTCATACCTTTAATTATACTTTTCAAATGAAAACACTTGCCTTTTCTTCTAGTCTCCTGAAATATTACTTTCGGTGATTGCTGTTTGTGGTTACGATCTTCAATGTTCTTGACCTTGTTTATAGATTTTAAAAGACATTCCACTAAATCAGAGTTAAATTGCACTCATCTGACAATACAATAGATTCTGCTTCAGACTTTTGTGAGGCACCTGAATCTCAACTAAATCAGACCCCTCAGACACTGCCAACAGACCTTGTTCTTTTTTTGCCCCAACTGCTTTTATACTCTTTAATTGCAAACGTATCAGCAAGTCCCACTTTCATCCATTTCAGCATTCCCAATATATGTGGAGGCAGCTGCTCATTTTTCATACACGAGATTATCCTGCTATATTATTTAGGGTATCCCTTGTCACACACTGGACAATTCAAAACTTCACTTTTTTTTTTAGCAGGCCTGTCCATATTATCTGGCGCAGTCTTCTTATCTTTGAGGTCCGCACACCTAAGAGTTAAACACTTAAAAAGCACAATCCTCATAAATACACATGCTAAAACACAGAAAAAAGGGAAAACAAACAACAACAACCTCTTGGCTTACCCTGCCTTTTTGGATTCTCCTTCCTTCTCCTTATGTTAAATGTGGGAGAGGAACTTGGTTTTGTTCTTCCACTGCTAAACACCACTGGTTGCTATTGTTTAAAAATCGCAGAAC
Organism: Mixophyes fleayi; assembly: GCF_038048845.1. Taxonomy (NCBI): domain Eukaryota; kingdom Metazoa; phylum Chordata; class Amphibia; order Anura; family Limnodynastidae; genus Mixophyes; species Mixophyes fleayi. The sequence goes on from NC_134408.1 coordinate 71,437,998, forward strand.
GTTCTGAGCATGTGACTTTATGATAGATAATCCATCATGCTCTTTTTAAAGTACCAGAAGCACATTTTATATCACAAGGCAGCCAATAATTTCTTAGAGTGGACAGGGAAACCTCAAACCGATATACTTCTCCCTTAAAGTCCGGTCTCACCACATCTCCCCTGCTTGTACTCCCGAATGTAAAGCCACTAGGGACTTCAGGATGAAGCTTAATTCCTCTTGTTCCTTCTGGCAACCTCAGCAATATGTAATACCCCCTCTATCTAATACCGCCATCACTCCTTAATGACATGAAAAGAAGACCCAGGAAGAGGACCATTATATACCTTCCAGGTGCGAGTCTTCTATTCCTGTCCTGACCAGAGAGAAGTTAGTTCTGCCAACACCAGGCTCCTTCACAGGCACCTGGAACTGTTACATCTGGGTATCTGATATAGCTGCTGCAACGCCTCTTTGCTGTGGGTTTGCTGGTACTTCCTGACTGCTTACTATGGATCAGAACTGCTGACTAGCAAGCAGAGCATTGAGACAGAGATGCTGGTTTCAACACAGGACAGCTGAAAACTGATTAGAGTGTAAGCTCGTATCTGCTAATCACAGGATACAGCAGACAATAGGCGTCAGGCAGAATCTTGAAGCAGTGATAATTTATTGGTCAAAAAGTGTCCTTATAGGGACTTTTACACTCTAGAAAAAGGTAATAGTGATATTCCAGAAGTACAGATAGTATATATTCCTTTTACAAGCACACTACATCTTTGGACACAATCTGTCAGGAATTAAGTCAGAATACTGCCCCTTTAACCAATCCAGGCTGATTCATATACAGCTAGCATGTGAATCAGCCTGGAGGGGTTTCACATGGGAAACATTGTTGCTAGTGGCAGGGGGGAGTATACTCCCCCCTCCTTTTCACAAACTACCAGGGAGTGGGAGGTTTAATCACTGCACCACCAGGTGGTAGATTTAATAAATTTTATTAAATATACATTTTATTAAATTTAGAAATAGGCACATTGAACTCACTTATACTTGGTTCTTGTTGGTGCTCTGTGCCTGTCCCAAACTGGTGCCACAGCGCCAATACATTAAATTGCATTTAAATATGAATACACTTTTACAGCCCTGGCACTGTGCTGTAAGACATGGAGGGATAAAGGGGTCCCGGCCGCATTCCTCTTCCCTTGTACAAATGACCATGTCCCCATGATTTGGCTTCTGGTACTATAGTCTTTGGGGTTACCCAGTCTTCCTGCAGAGACAATACATCTGCGTTGCTATGGGCTTTTATTGTGAAAGATGTGAAAACTATAAACTTAAAGTGCAAGGCTCCACCAGATCAATCTGTCATTATCCCAAGAGGCGTGTTGTAGAAACTTTAATGGACTGTGATCAGTCACCACAGTAAAATGCCACCTGTACAAATAGTGTTGGAGATCTTTCACTGCCCACATAATTGTCAAACACTCCATTTCAATGGTGGCATATCGCATCTCCCAATACAGTACTTTCCTGCTCAAGAAGACCACAGTGTGTTCCTATCCATCTGGCTGAGTACAGCTCCCAGTTCGTACTGAGACACATTCATTTGCACAATAAAGTCTTTGAAATAAACCCTGATGTGAGCTCCAGTGCTGATGCCAACAAATCATGACAATGACCGGAATGCCAGCTCATAAGCGGTGGTCCAATATACTCTTTTGGGGAGTCAAATTTTAGTAAGATCTATCAAGGCCTTTGCTCTGGCCCTAAGGTCTGGGACACAACATTTGTAGTACAATGCAGTCCATAAAAAAAGCCAGTACTTGTTGTTGGATTGTGGGCCAGGGTTAGTCTCTGTTGGCCTTTAGCTTTGCTCGTTCAGGTCTAATCCTTCCTTCCCCAACACAATGTCCAAGGTACTGCACCTCTGACATCCCCATAGGGTACTTGTCTGATCAGATTGCCACACCTGCCCTACATTGTTCAGATGGTCTTTGCAGGACCTATTGAAAATGGCAGTGTTATCCAAGTAAGCCTGAGCAAAGTCATTACATCCCGGAAGGTGGCTGGTGCATCCTTTATCCCAAATGGTACGGTCTTGAACTATAAAGGCCGAATGGGGTGATGAATGCTAACTGTTCTTGAGCCTCTGGGTCAGTGGTATCTGCCAATACCCCTCACTTAAATTCAAATCTAGAAACGTACTTTGCTCCAGCAAACTAGTCTAAGAGTGTCAATTTGGAGCAGGGAAAGGCATCAGACACAGCATCAACCAGCATAATCTTCACAAAAATTGGTAATTTAATCTGTTTTTGGAAACCAATACAAGAGATAAGGTACATGGACTGTGGGAGGAAGGGCTGGTTCACATCTAGCTCCAGCATCTCCTGCACCTTCATTAAAAACTCGATAAGCAGGTTGCCTAATTGGCCTGTGCTTAGTGCATCACCAAAGAAGTCTGACCAGGCTTCTTACTAAACTGAGTCACAAAGGGCTGCAGCACTGCATCAAGCTGCTCCCTCTTGCTTGTTCCAGCCCACTCCCTGGGTCTTCAGTTGGTAAACAGCAAACCACAGCTAATGACTCCACACTCTCGTGGTACACCTGCCATATTCACATGGTAGGTCCGCTGCCATCTACCATCTCTATCAAATAAACACCACATTGGTGATGTCACTTAGGCGTTTTAAGACAGTGTACGGTCCAGCCCACGCAGCTTGCTCTGATGTGTGGGCATCAGAAAAAGTAATTTCTGCCCAATTTCAAAAACTCATCCTAGTCTGCCGCCCATGCCAGACGGGTGGATGAAAAAAGGTGCCCACCATAATAAACAGATCCAGAGTGTCACGATCTGCCCCCTGCAGCACCTGTATATAGTGACACTAATTCCACAGCACTGTACAGAGAACTCACTTACATCAGTCCCTGCCCCATTGGGGCTTACAGTCTAAATTCACTAGGGTCAATTTGTTATAAGCCAATTAACCTACCAGTATTTAGAGTATGAGAGGAAACCGGAGCACCCGGAGGAAGCCCAAGCAAACACGGGGAGAATATACAAACTCCTCACAGATAAGGCCATGGTCGAGAATTGAACTCATGACCCCAGAGCTGTAAGGCAGAAGTGCAAACCACTTAGCCACCGTGTTGCCCAACTATGTTGGTCTTTCTGGATATATTTAGCCTGCAGTACCACCATGCCACCAAAGGGGCCACTGTGGAGCTTGAACGGTTTCCCTTCTTGCTGAGCGAAGCTCGTTTTCTCAGGATGATTTACACCTGCAACTACTACTCTTTAAAAAACAGCCTCGCCCAGCAGTCTGGGCCAGATCATCAGGTCACTCAACCTGATAGGAAGCATCCTTAGACTCTGTTCCTGGTTTTTCTTACCTGTGTACCTGACTTTGTGGTTTTGCTGTGCATTCCACTGCAGCAAACACAGCTCATCATCTACCCAGTTCCTGAGTTATACACCTGTGTGGATCTCTGTGCTTCTGCTCTCTAAAGCTCATTGCTTCTCAGTGTAACCTGTTCAGCTTACTTCCAATGTTACCTGCTGTCTGCTCTTAGTGTTTCAGTATTACCTGGCTTCTGAGTCTCACCACCTTTCCAGAGGTATCCAACCCTGCAACCCACAGGCTACTCATCTCACCACTTCTTCCAGAGGTATCCAACCCTGCAATCCGCAGGATAATCATCTTACCACCTCTTCCAGAGGTATGTAACCCTGCAATCCGCAGGCTACTCATCTCCCCACCTCTTCCAGAAGTATCCTCCCTGCAACCCGCTGACTACTGCATCTATCCATTGCCTTACAGTACTGCCTATTCCGCTGTTAAGAACTGTGGTTATATTACTGCCTTCCCGGTTATTGCATCCTGAACCTGTATTACCTATGTTTCTAATAAACCACTTAGTTCACCTACTTCTCTCCATGGTCTTGCCTTGGGAACCCTGACATAACCCTGAGTCCATGAATGAAGCTTGCTATAATTTTTGCGCTTTCTGGGATTACTAATATCACATTTGGGATTCAGTGTGGACATACATATCAGTGATATTTTTCCCTAATAATACCAGGTATTCCTTATAGAACGAGTCTTGGACAAAATCTAAGTATCCTAATATCATGCACTTGGGTATTAAAAACTCAAAGGCTCAATTTAATATTAACAACGTTTTAATGTAAACTACTGAGGAGGAAAGATCTAGGGACTCACTATTTCAGGTGACAAAGCAGTTCAGCAATGCAACAAAGCAATGAAAAAAGCAAATCAGATGCTTGATTGCATATTGGGAGAGATCGGTAGCAGAAAGAATAAATTAATAATGCCACTGTTTCAAGTCATTGGTATGGCCTCCTCTAGAATACTGTGTGCAATACTGGAGGAAGTTATCTTCAAAAGGATATAAATACATTAGAGACTGTACAAAGAAGGGCAACTAAAATTGTGCATGGCCTACATCGTTATACTTACCCGGAAAGACTAAAAGATCTTAAAATTCATAGTTTGTGTCGAAGTCAGCAAATTGGATAAAGTCATTTTAATTAATATCGAGCAGACTGGGTTGTCTTTGTCTGAAAAGATGCGTATTGCATGCTACAGCATGGAAGGGCTTGCGCAGCCGCAACACGTGGCAATAGCAGTTTTTACACATTTACACACATTCGCACCAATACGCATCTTTGTAAATAGTACACATTAATAATAGTCGCATCACATAATTATTTATGTCGAAATATAGTAGTGTTTATGTGTAATATTATAAGTTATATGCATATTAGTAATACATATGGTACAGGTTAAAGGAAATGTGTCATGTCTGGTATCATATTAATCCCCTTTACATCAGCAGCTGTCCGGTTCATTCGGCGAAGAGATCGCACATTGCATACTCTAGTTATTGATGTTAGGGAATAAACCTTTAATATGATGCTGACTATAAAATGCTAATAGACTAGTTGATATTGGAGCCTTGGCGGGAAGAACGGAGCACATCCCCTGGAGAGATGACCCCCACCTTTGGATTCTTTAGTTTGAACTAGCCTATGATCTGCAACCCCCTGGACCTTCCTGAAGCCTGGACCAATAGAAGCAAGCCACACCATCTGCATTGTTTTACTGTATTTCTGTTTGCATATAAGCAGGAACTTTTCATCTAGTGTTCAGTCCTCTTGACCACAGACTTCAGACCTGAATGACTGTTCACTGGATCCAGAGCGCCTGCGATAAGTAACGGCTGTACTTATTATTATTTCGCTTGAATTATTCTGCTACTTTTTGAGAATAAATATTTGTGCGTTGGAAACACAAATCGAGATTCGACAATCGTTATTGGATAGTGACAAAACGTGCATAACAATTTGGGGGCTCGCGCAGAGGTTACGTTACCGGACGAAACGCAAGACCAACGGATTTTAGTTCCGCAACAATGGGTGGAGACGCGTCATATACGGGTAAGAACGCAATGTGTTCAAAACCTGTTTTATTACTCTGTCTTGTCAAACCGAATGTCCGTTTTGCATAATCTGAAGGAGCGCTGACTTGAACCTAGGGACAAAAGAGAAAACTGTTTCTTTTTATTGTCATATTGCGTTTTAAATGTATTGCATTGCTTAGCGTATGTGTACTTCCGGTAGATTAGCCACCTGGTTAAACAATCATTTTGATAGTTTGTTATAATTACATAGCATAATTACTTGGTAAAACCTCTGAAAAGATATTACTGTTGGTTAGGAAAGTTATTTTCTGCGCAGAAAACTAAGGTGTATGTGTTTGTTCATTTTGAAGTGAAAGTTGATTTACTATTGAAAAGAAAGGCATATCGGTTGCCGTCTGACGAGGCGGGCTGGACAACCGAGGTTAAGTATACACGGCAGGTATACTGGCAGCAAAAGCTCTGTTAAAAGAGGATTTTGAAACATACTCCCCAATAATAATTGCAAAGTTTAGCGATAATTAGTATCGCTAAGCAGAGCGATCGGACCGCATGGTTTATTGTGCAACCGTGCTTGTGACTTTGGTTGAACGGCTGGAGGAATTACACTGGTAAGGCGGGTAAACTCCGATGCTACCAGTTCAGTACTATACTCAACAGATTTTGTGGTAGAGCCAGGGTATCGAGGAGCTGATAGCCCTGTGGCCCGCAGTGATATTTCTGGGTTAGGAGGTGTGTGTGGGCGTAGCCTGTTAAACCGTCCACAAATAAAAAAAATCTCTAGTTGGTTCTGTTTGAAAAGAGAACAGGTAAAAAGGCCTTGTTTGTGTAGCGTTGAGAAATAGGTTGTTTTCACAATGGGTGCGAAGCAAACGCTAGAGATGGTTGATGTTGTGCTGCCTAAGGAAGGACCACTGGGTTCAGCAAGGTACCTTATGTTTAAGAAGTATGATGCATACGCTACGGCGTATTGCGATACATGGGTCAAGATGACCAAGGATTGTGTTAGGCCTTTCCCAAGAATAGGAAGTTTTAATTCAGAGGTGCTAAATAATGTAAGAGATAAAGTGAGGTTGATCAAATCAACGGAAACGAGAATTAAACATGATGACTGTTTAAAATTGTGGCAAATGGTAGGCAACACGTGGCAGAGCAGCGAATGCACAGCGGAAGTAGGCGTGGCGAAAAGCGCACCCACAACGGAAGTAGCCGTTGAGAAGCGTGGAGAACTTAGTACTGGCGCACCCCCGCCACTCTATGTGGCGGGGGGAGTAAATACATCCGTTATTAAAAATAAAAAAAAGGAATTTGCCAAGTTAAATCCGGTTTTAAGTCAGTTTAAAACAAGTGTTTCTGAAGAAGAGGATGAATCCACTGTAATTTCAGCCATTGCCCATGCTGTTAATATGCTAGAGGTTCAGCATAAGTATGGAAAGGGGGCAATGGCTGAGATAGGTGAGAGTAGTGTGACCACTAGAAGGGGTAACATCCAAAGTACAGAAATAGTTACTCCTGTAGATAATCCTGAAGATAGTGAACCGGTGGGTACGTATCCAGTCCGCACAATATCAGTTCCCAATGGGAAGGCGGATAAGGATGGTGTAGTTCCTGTAAGAAATGTTACAATGCATTGTCCTTGGACTAGATCAGAATTACATTCCATTATGACGGAATTCCCAGATCCTAGAAAAGAGTTGGCTAAGTGTCAGAAGTTTGTTAAAGACTTAGGAAATGCACACGAACCAACCAATAAGGATTGGCATGTAGTGTTGAGGGCATGTCTTCCTCTAAATACTAACATACAAAAATTTATTAAAGACTGCTCGTTGGAGGAAGACGACACCTTGACAGATGAGGTTAATCAAAAAAATATAGACCAAATTGTCAGACATTTAGCCATCTATTTTCCAGTAGTAGTAAATTGGAGTAAGATTTTCACCATAAAACAAAAAGATAGTGAAACTGCAGCGGACTATTTTGCTAGAGCTCTTGCATCAATGACACAGTTTACTGGGATATCAGATATAAGGGAGAATCCACATCATAGGGAAGTAGCTGTAACGGTATTGATGGATGGTTTAAAGGAAAATCTAAAGAAAAGGGTACAAACCTCAACAACTGGTTGGAGGGGCAGCACGGTAGATTCTCTCAGAGAGATTGTCGTGGAACACGACAAAAATATCTTTAGAAAGAGGGAAGAGAAGAGTGACAGGTTGATGACGGTAAGTATTCAGGCTCTAGAGAGAATGCGCACACAACCACAAACATACCACACATACAACCCAAGTAATAAGGTAATGGTATGTTTTCGCTGTCATAAAGAGGGACATATAAAGAGATTCTGTCCAGAAGCGAGAAAAGAAACACCAAGGGGGAATCACATAGATACCAACCAAGGAGAAACACACATAGGCAAGAGAACACACAGCTACCCGCACATGTTATAGCAACAAATATTGCGCAGAAAAATGATAGCCAGCGCTAGGGGTCAAGTCATACCTGTAGTCTACAGCCAGTGAGGTTAACTGAGAATCTGAGAGAAGAACCAGCATGATAGTTGACATGGCTGGTAGGAAACAAACTTTTCTTGTAGATAGAGGGGCGGCCAGATCTGTGATTAACCTCTCCTTTCAATCTACAGGTGACCAGTAAAATTATTCCAGCTATGGGGGTAACGGGAAGAGTGTTGCATTATCCTTTAACTAAACCCACAGAAGTTACTATCGGGCCTCTGCATACTAAGCAAACATTTCTCTTGGCTGCAGCAGCTCCTACTAATTTGCTGGGAAGAGACTTGTTATGTAAAATGGGATGTGTCATATACTGTACCCCAGATGGTGTATCGCTAGATATACCAGAGAAGGTCGTACATGAAGTACAGGATATATTGGACACCCCTCAAAGGTTAATGTTTCACTCTACCGTTATAGAACAAAGTCCATCTCAAGTAAAGGGGATGTTGCTGGAAATACCGGGTTCCCTATGGACCAAAGATGGACAGGACACTGGATTGATGGCAAATGTAACTCCTGTGATGGTAAATCTAAAAAGTGGTAGGATAGTTCCAAAAATCCCACAGTATCCATTAAAACCGGAGGTGGAACTAGGCTTATATCCTGTTATTGAGAGGCTGTTGCAACAAGGGATTTTAATTCGTACATCCAGCACAGCAAATAGTCCCATTTTCCCTGTGAAGAAGAGTGGGGGGAGGGGCTACAGATTAGTCCAGGACTTAAGGCGAATTAATAAAGTTGTTGAGAGCCAATTCCCCGTAGTGCCCAATCCGGCTGTCATCCTCATGCAGATTCCACCATATGCTAGTCATTTTACTGTCACTGATCTGTGTTCTGCTTTCTTCTCAGTCCCTCTTCACCCTGACTGTCAATACTTTTTTTGCATTCTCCTACCGGGGGGTGCAATACACATGGACCAGACTACCCCAGGGGTTCATTGACAGCCCCAGTATTTTCTCCCAAGCCTTACATGACTGTTTACAATCCTTCCAACCCAGCAATGGGTCCGTTCTAATTCAATATGTGGACGATTTGTTGTTGTGCTCTGATTCTTTTATGTCATGTTTACATGATACTAAATTGTTAGTGCTTTATCTCTCAAAAACAGGTCACAAGGTGGCAAAGGACAAATTACAGCCATGTCAGACTACGGTCAAATACTTAGGACATTGTCTCACTAAGGGGCTAAGACACTTGACGACCGACAGAATAGAGGCCATACAACACATGACTCTGCTGCAGAGCCAGAAGCAAATTCGTACCTTCCTGGGGATGTGTTGATACTGTAGATCCTGGATCACAGGTTTTTCTATTCTGGCATTACCATTGCAGGAGCTAGTCTCTTCCTCAAAACCCGAACGTGTCATCCACACAGAGGAGTCAGAGCAAGCGTTCTTTAATCTAAAAGATAGTCTGACTAGAGCACCTGCATTGGGAATACCTGATTATGAAAAGCCTTTTGAGCTATACTGTACGGAAGCTGATGGTTGTGCAGCAGGTGTGCTCACACAGAAACATGGTGACGCTAACACACCGGTAGCATACTACAGTGCCCAATTGGACACTGTGGCAAGATCACTCCCAACATGTCTCAGAAGTGTAGCAGCAACTGCTCTTCTTGTAAGTAAGAGCGAGGATGTAGTATTAGGACATGATTCTACTGTCTATACACCCCATGCTGTATCAGCTCTGTTAAATTCAGCTCAAACCAGACATGTTTCTTCAGCTAGATTCACAAAATGGGAATCAGCTCTGATGGCACCCTCAAACATCACCATCAAACGATGTAGCACCTTAAATCCAGCTACATACCTTCCATATGTGTCTCAAGAGACACAAAGGGTGGGAGGTGAGGAGACCCTGGTGGATGATGAGTTAGGCAAGAGTACTGATACGCATGAACCAGACCTTTACTGCCAGGCCCGACATACGTGACACACACTTAGAAAATGTAGAATTTACGTTTTATACAGACGGGAGTTGTCACAGACAGACAGAGAGGGGAGAACTATGTACTGGTTATGCTGTTGTAGATGATCAGGATGTTGTAGAAGCTAGACCCCTTGGCCCACCTCACTCAGCCCAGGTGGCTGAACTAGTAGCATTAAGGAGAGCATGTGAGAGGGCAAAGGGGAAATCAGCTAATATATATACTGACTCTAGGTACGCCTTTGGGGTAGTGCACGATTTTGGGGCCCTTTGGCATCTTAGAAACTTTACGACAGCAGCAGACACGCAAGTGGCACACTCACAACACATAAAAGGACTTTTGATAGCGATACAGTTACCCAGGACAGTAGCCATCATAAAATGTAAAGCCCATACCTCTGAAGAAGACCCGGCGTCATTGGGCAACAACAGGGCGGACAAAGCTGCTAAATGGGCAGCAGGGCAACCTATGACTGTATCGATCAAGACTATGATGGTTTTTCAGACATTAGACATGCAGAAATTAATTGAAATGCAAGATTTGTGTTCCCTGCAGGAAAAGGCGGTCTGGAAGGTGAAGGGATGTGGTCAAGAGTCCTCAGAACTCTGAGGAGATGGACAAGGTAAGCCTGTAGCTCCCAGAACATACCATCCAAGCCTAGCTGAAGCAGCACACGGTCTGACTCACCTGGGTAAAGAAGATATGTGCAAACTGGTGAGAGCATACTGGTGTGCTCCTGGATTTTCCTCTCAGGCTGGTAAGAAGACAATGTCATGTCTTGTTTGACAAAAAATGTCGGGAAAGCTATTCCAACTGAGCCATCACACATCCCTCCTACAGACGGACCTTTTCAGGTAATACAAATTGACTATTTCCAATTACCAAATTGCAGGAATCTAAAGTATGTGTTAGTATGTATTGATGTGTTTTCCGGTTGGGTAGAAGCATATCTGGCAGCCACTAATACTGCTATGTTCACTGCAAAGAAAATTGTACAAGAGTTTGTGTGTAGGTTCGGTATCCCTAGAATCATCGAAAGTGATAGGGGTACCCACTTTACTGGTGATATCTTCCAAAACATGTGTAAGCTAATGGGAATCAGTAGCAGACTTCACACCCCTTACCGACCACAAGCCAGTGGTAAGGTGGAAAGAGTAAATGGTACTATTAAGAACAAGCTTGGCAAGATAATAGCTGAAACTGGGTTGGTGTGGCCTGAAGCTTTGCCACTAGTCCTCCATAGCATCCGAACCACTCCCAGACCTCCTCTTAATCTGTCCCCCTTTGAGATACTGTTCGGCCGACAACCTCATTTGATCGTGAGTCCACAAGACGACTTGAAGTGTAATATTGAAGTGACTGTACAATATCTTATAAAAATGAGCAGACAGCTAAAACAACAACAACAAAAACTAAAACTGCTGTCAGCTGGTATGCCAGAAACGAACTGTCATGATGTTGAACCTGGGGACTATGTTATGATCCGTAATTTCTTATGTTCAGGTTGTTTAACAGACCGTTGGGAAGGCCCGTACCAAGTGCTGCTGACCAGTACCACATCACTGAAGGTTGCAGAGAGAGACACTTGGGTCCATTCCACCCACTGCAGGAAAGTCAGTAACCCGGAGAAAGTGCGAGACAAAGCTAAGACTGACGACACCGACCTGTCACTCGTAAACCTGTTCCGGGAGATTTAAAGCCTGCAATCAAGACACCTGAGCCGGAGACGTTGCCTCAAAACTATCTTTCCAGCAATGGAGTGGCGATTTTTCTTATTTTTACTTTTTATAGGACACCCTATTTTTGTGAAGGAGAATGGAGGACAGAGGAAGGTTCTGGTAGTGATACCGATGAGATGGATATCGAGGAAAAGTTACTAGAATACCCAGAGCAGCCCATTATCAAGCTTGGTCCAGGGGTTATGAAAAGGTCTGCTAGCTCGGGAACTCGGAGACAGTGTGAGGGGCTATTGTCTGATGAGTATTGTATCTGTAAGTTATGTTAACTCCCTAGTTGAAGAGAAGTGCATCCAGCGATGCCAGTCCACTAGTAATCTGGACGTGGGCAGGCATCCTCTGGAGGATTATCACTCCTTAGTGTGTAAGGTTCTAAACCAAACTGAGTGCTGGGTGTGCTCTCATGTGCCTCAGGGACAGCATAATATAGGACTAGTGCCCTTCCCACTAAACATCTCTGAGGTACTCGAATTGAGGGGAGGGAGGCCCATAGAAGGAGTCCCCTAGTCTGAAGCTTCGGCAATACTCCTTAGACAGATCTTTACTGAGCCTAAATATCTCTCATGCAAAGCGTGAATTGGGAAGCTGACCTATCAGATCAGATCAGACAATGGCTCGCCACACTCATTTTAAAGGGAGACTTACAAGGTCACCAATAGGCTGGAATGTTGATGGTGTCAGCCGCCATCCCCGCTGATTCCCTGTCAGACAGGGACGGACGTCTGACCTCCTGCTGTGGCTTCCGGCTCCGGCTCTGCTGCTGTGTCGGGCGCATGCGCCCTGCATCCGTCCCGTTGCCCAGCAACGGCGCCATTAGGGTGCCAGAGTAACAGGTTTACTAGTCTGTGTTCCTGGTTCCCCTGCTCCAGTTCTTCTGTGTATGCTTCTAAAGTTCCTGCTCTCCGTTGTGACCCTGCTTGGCGACTATCCTGTTATCTGTGTGACCCATATTGTACTGCGACCCCGGCTTGGGAACTATTCCTTCGGATTTCCCTTGGTACCGTATATTCCTGATTGGCGTGACCCGGACCGTCTGACCCTTCTACACTACACCGGCAACTGGCTAATAGGACCGCGACCTGCGTACTCTGTGCAGCGAAGTCCAAACCTCCTTGCGGGGGTCCCTGGCGAACACTAGGGGTACGTTAGACTCCGCACCTACTAGTTCAGTAGTGCTAATACCGGTTAGTGTTTGTTCTACTATACTCCTCAGAAGGCCTGCGGCCTGACAGTTTACTCTGGCCATGACTGACGGTACCGGAGAACCCTCGGCTCGAGACCTCCTTCTCCATTTAGGACAGCGGGTGGAACAGCAAGAATTCAACCAGGTGCAACTCCTACAGTGTATTCAAGGAGTGATTTCACGTCTGGATTCCCTGAACTTCCCTCAGGCGGCTGCTCCTACTCCTTCTGCTCCTCCTAGTGGGAATGTCGCTACTTCTAGGACCCTACGGATTTCCACACCTGAGAAGTATGACGGTAATCCCAAGGGATGTCGCGGATTCCTTAACCAATGCTCCATCCAATTTGAACTGGCACCGGAAAATTTCTCTTCCGAAAGAGCTAAAGTAGCCTACATTATTTCCCTCCTCACTGCACAAGCCCTGGCCTGGGCCTCCCCGCTTTGGGAGCGGAATGATGGGTCCCTCTATAATTCTGCCACCTTTATCGAGAACTTTCAAAAGGTATTTGACGAGCCCGGCCGTGTGTTTTCTGCCGCATCAAGTCTTCTAGCCCTTCGTCAAGATTCCCTCACGGCGGGTCAATACACTGTTCAGTTCCGTACCTTTGCCTCTGAATTGGGGTGGAATAATGAGGCTCTAACGGCTACCTACTGGCAAGGTTTGTCTGATCCTATTAAGGACGCTCTCGCCTCCCGAGATCTTCCTACAAAACTTGACAAGTTGGTTTCTCTTAGCATAAAAGTGGACATCCGCCATCAAGAGCGTTCTGCTGAAAGGAACCAGGATCGCCGCTCTGTTTGTTTGGCTCCCCGCTTTCAGTCTCCAGTTCCTCCAGATGAAGAGCCGATGCAAATTGGGCGCTCTCAATTGTCTCGGGATGAAAGGGAACGTCGGATTAGGAACCGTCTGTGTCTGTATTGCGGGGAATCCGGACACCTTTTGTCTTCTTGTCCAAAGAGGCAGGGAAACTCCACCTCCTAGGCAATGAAAGGGAGGTTGTCCTAGGATCCAGGCTCCATACTCCCTGTCCTCCTAAGGATACCAACTTCCTGATGCCAGTCACCCTCAGGTCTTCGGATGCCTCTCTGGAATGTTCCGCCTTTGTGGATTCTGGATCCGCAGGGAACTTCATCTCCGCCACTCTGGTGTCCAAGCTTCACATACCCTGTTCTCTTTTGCTGCAACCATTGGTCCTTACCGAAGTTGACGGTAACCGAATAAACAACGGTTCCATCATCTGTATCACCTCTCCAGTTCGGTTGCAGGTAGGGGTTCTTCACCATGAGTGGATTAGGTTCCTGATCATTCCGCAGTCTGTCAACTCTATCATCTTAGGGTTACCCTGGCTCAGGATGCATTCACCGCAATTTGATTGGCTTCATGCCCAGGTATCCTCCTTGGGTACTTTGTGTTTCAACCGGTGTCTCTCAAAGATACTCCCACCCACCCGCCTACCTTGTCTCTCTCTTGACTCCCAGGTCAAGCTTTCGGAGCCGTATTTAGAGTTCCTTGACGTCTTCAACAAAACTGCCGCGGAGAGACTTCCTCCACATCGTGCGTGGGATTGTTCCATCGAGCTGGTACCCGGCAAGACTATTCCTAAAGGTAGAGTTTATCCACTTTCTCTACCAGAGACGAAGGCTATGTCCCTGTACATCTCTGATAACCTTCAAAGAGGATTCATCAGGAAGTCTACCTCTCCAGCAGGGGCTGGATTCTTTTTTGTAAAGAAAAAATATGGCTCATTAAGACCTTGCATAGACTACCGTCACCTACATGCCATTACTATCAAGAATCGCTACCCTCTTCCCCTTACTACAGAGCTGTTCGATCGTATTCGGGGTGCTAAGATCTTCTCCAAATTGGATCTCAGAGGGGCTTACAATTTAATACGCATTCGGAAAGGTGACGAGTGGAAAACGGCATTCAACACCCGTGACGGGCACTACGAGTATCTAGTTATGCCATTTGGGCTATGCAATGCACCTGCCGTCTTTCAAGATTTCGTCAACAAGATCTTCAGGGATCTTCTGTATTAATTCGTGATTGTCTACCTGGATGATATTTTAATATTCTCATCCGATATATACTCTCATCGTCTTCATGTTAAGACAGTTCTCTCTCGTCTCAGGAAACATTCTTTATATCGTAAACTGGAGATATGTCTTTTTGAATGGTCTCAAGTTCCTTTTCTTGGTTACTTTGTTTCTGGCACCGGTCTCCAAATGGATCCCAAGAAAGTAGAAGCCATTATCAACTGGCCACTTCCCACTGGTCTCAAAGCTACGCAACGTTTCATCGGGTTTGCCAACTATTACCGTCAGTTCATTAAAGGATTTTCTTTCATCATCTGAAACATTACAGCATTAACCCGCAAAGTTGTCCGCTGCAAACCATGGCCTACTGAGGCAATATTGGCCTTCAAGACCCTTAAGGAGGCATTCCTTTCGGCCCCCATCCTTAAACAGCCAGACCAGTGGAGACCATTTTTTCTTGAGGTTGACGCTTCGTCTGTAAGAATTGGGGCTTTCCTGTCCCAGAAATCCTCTTCCGGCATCTTGGAGACTTGTGGATTCCTTTCTAAAATAAATTCAGGTGGTGAATTAAATTATGGAATCGGCGACAAGGAGCTATTGGCCATTAAGATGGCACTAGAAGAGTGGCGCCACCTGCTCAAAGGTGCTTTACATCCTGTGACCGTGATGACAGACCACAAGAACCTTACCTACCTCCAGGAAGCACAATGTCTTAACCCCCGCCAGGCTCGCTGGTCTCTTCTTTTTCCCGGTTTCAAGTTATCCTTACTTTTCATCCTGGTTCCAAGAATTCAAAGGTCAATGCACTATCCAGATCCTTTGATAATACAGATTTTCTTGCCTTCTCAGACAACAAAACAATTCTGAATCCTACGCAAGTGGTGGCTATTACCAATTCTTCTCTCTCTCCTCCCCCTGGACGCTCTTTCGTGGAACCACATCTCCATCCTAAATTACTATGTTGGGCACACGAGTCTAAGTTTGTAGGTCATGCCGGCTACAAGAGGACGAAGGAATTCCTTTCCAGATACTACTGGTGGCCTGCTCTGGCTGCTGACGTTCGTAAATTTGTATCAGCATGTTGTGTTTGTGCGAGCCACAAGATTCCTAGACAAAGTCCACCTGGCCTTTTCCTCTTCCCATTCCTGACTCTCCCTGGATCAGCATCACAATGGATTTCATCACCGATCTCCCTCGGAGCCACGACTACAATACCATCTGGGTCGTGATGGATCGCTTTTCCAAGATGTCTCACTTCATCCCTTGTAAAGGTCTCCCCTCAGCTCCTATACTCGCAGATCTGTTTTTAAAGAACATTTTCCGTCTCCATGGGTGTCCCCAGGAGATCATCTCTGACGGGGGGGTACAATTTGTCGCTAGGTTCTGGAGAGCCTTCTGCACTAAGATCGGAGTTAAACTCAAATTCTCCTCCGGCTATCACCCTCAGACGAATGGACAAACCGAGCGAGTGAATCAGGACCTAGAATGTTTCCTGCGGTGCTTTGCCTCTGACCATCAGACTTCCTGGAGTGATCTCCTTTACTGGGCCGAATTTGCCCACAACAACCTCCTGCATTCCTCCTCTGGCCATTCACCATTCTTCGTTGTCTATGGGAGACATCCCACGCCTCCTCTCTTATCCGAGGCTCCACCTTCCCAAGTCCCGGCTGCTGACTCCCTCATCCATGATCTTTCTCAAATCTGGACTCTGTGCAACGACATAAGAGAGCCGCTGACCATCATAGGAGAAATTTTCCAGTTTTGAAGGTGGGAGACAGTGTTTGGTTGGCTACTCGCAACCTCCGTCTTCAAGTTCCATCAATGAAATTGGCTCCTAAGTTTATAGGTCCTTTTGCTATCTCGCAAATAATTAATCCTGTTTCCTACAAGCTTTCATTACCTCCTTCCCTCAAGATCCATAACGCCTTCCACATTTCCTTGCTGAAGCCTCTAATCCTCAACAAATTATTAAGAGACGTTTTGTCCAGTGCAAACCCCAGTATCTGGTACATTGGAAGGGCTACGGTCCTGAGGAGAGATCCTGGGTTCTGGAGGTTGATCTTCATGCTCCTCATCTCCTTGTTAAATTCCTGAAGAGAACTAATCCTTCTTTGAGAGGGAGGAGGGGAGGGGGTATTGTCAGACGCCGTCCCCGCTGATTGCTTACTTATAGCCTTTTAGAGATACATCCATTACTTGAATCCTCACTGTATGATATATTAGTCATTATTCAAGCCTCCACCAGGGGGATTCCTCTGATTTGTATAGGCATCTTCCCAGATTCAATCTATTGTTTGAGACAACCCAGGAGATATATTTGCTATTAGGGAACCCCTTGATAGTGAAATTTACTACCTATATATTAACTATTATATTTACTTACATTAGCGATATTCTCTATTCAGAGTTTATTATCTATCATAGGACCACTGAGCTAAGTTTGCAGTGGATCTGCAATTTTAACTATTATTGTTTTTGTTTTTTAATATTTCGCCAGCTTTTGGGTTTAGGATGAATTATCATTTACAATTTTAAGGTATATCAATAAAAATTTAATTTTTATTCTATATTTACACTCATCCATTGTCTCTGAGTGCCCCTCAGTCACCTGCTTCTCTTCCCGCTGATTCCCTGTCAGATGGGGACAACGTGTGACCTTCCGCTGCGGGTTCCGGCACCGGCTCTGCTGCTGTGTAGGGCGCATGCGCCCTGCATCCGTCCCGTTGCTAGGCAACGGGATGCTTCTTCTACCAATTATCGCCGCCTCCTGAGGCTACCAATCAGCAGCTTCTTACCTCCATTTAAACCTGGCTCTGGCGCCATTAGGGTGCCAGAGTAACAGGTTTACTAGTCTGTGTTCCTATTTCCCCTGCTCCAGTTCTTCTGTGTGTGCTTCTACAGTTCCTGCTCTCCGTTGTGACCCGGCTTGGCGACTATTCCTTCGGATTTCCCTTGGTACTGAATATTCCTGATTGGCGTGACCCGGACCGTCTGACCCTTATACACTACACCGGCAACTGGCTAATAGGAATGCGACCTGCGTACCCTGTGCAGCAAAGTCCAAACCTCCTTGCGGGGGTCCCTGGCGAACACCAGGGGAACGTTAGACTCCGCACCTACTAGGTCAGTAGTGCTAATACCGGTTAGTGTTTGCTCTACTATACTCCTCAGAAGGCCTGCGGCCTGACAGATGGTCACCACAAATTAGGGCGTGTAACTAAACATAAGAAAGTATCCATTGGAAAAGTCTCTATAGGTAATTGTAAGAATGTCATCCATGCTGACACGTGTCTTGAACAAATGGAGACAATAGGCATGGGTAGTTTTGTCAAAACCTTATGTGATATAATTAATGGGCATACTGTTCCTTATGTTCTCCCTGATGATGTGCACTTTGTTTGTGGGAGAAAATCTTATTCCTGGGTGACTCCGAGTTTCAAGGGCTTGTGTTTTCTAGCTAAACTGGTTCCTGAAGTCATGACTATTACTCATGAAGAAATGGTTGGTATTCACAAGACTACATCACCACCATACATACAAACACAGTATGAACACTGTGGCAAGAGAAATATGATTCCTGGTGAGGAACCCATAGCTACAAAATTGATTAGTGAGACCGCTGGTTTTCAAGTTATGGTTGCTCTAGATCTCACCAGGACCGCTCGGGGAACTTTAACTATATACAAGACCTAGCGAAATTGATAGACAATATCACCGAGATCGATGATGACACTTTCAGGTATACAGGAAGGGAGCTACAAGTGTACAAAAAGGAGTTGGTGCAACATAGGTTGGTACTGAATTATCTCACCTCTATTACTGGTGGGTACTGCGTGAGATTGGCCACCAAGTTTGGTGTCAAATGTTGCACGTACATCACCAATAATACAGATGACCCCAAAGAGGTTATAGAACGGAAGATGGATGAAATTTTGCAACTGAAATGGGAATTTCGAAGGAACCATAATTCTATGTTATATGAGGTCGGGGAAAAGGTAGCAGGTTGGTTCTCGTGGTTGAACCCTGTAAAATGGTTCTCCGATCTAGGGGAATGGGTACAGGAAATGGTTGCTAGTGTAGGTAAGCTCCTTCTCCTTATACTTGGTATCATCTTAGCAATTGGTTTATGTGTCAAACATGTTCCTACTGTGTTGAAGTGTGGAAAACAGTCTTCTAAGGGAAATACTGAAAACGAGACTGAAAGGGTGGTGAGAGATACCGAGATCATGGTCTGTGAAGAAGTGTTGTATAATCCTGAACTTGAAACAATGATTTTGTGATAGTTATTTACACTATCAAAGGGTGGAGCTGTCGAAGTCAGCAAATTCGATAAAGTCATTTCAATTAATATCGAGCAGACTTGGTTGTCTTTGTCTGAAAAGATGCGTTTTGCGCGCTACAGCGTGGAAGTGCGTACGCAGCCGCAACACGTGGCAATAGCAGTTTACACATTTACACACATTCACACCAATACGCATCTTTGTAAATAGTACACATTATAGTCACAACACATAGTTATTTGTCGAAGTATAGTAGTGTTTATGTGTAATATTATAAGTTATATGCATATTAGTAATACATATGATACAGGTTAAAGGAAACGTGTCATGTCTGCTATCATATTAATCCCCTTTACATCAGCAGCTGTCCGGTTCATTCGGCGAAGAGATCGTACATTGCAAACTCTAGTTATTGATGTTAGGGAATAAACCTTAATATGATGCTGACTATAAAATGCTAATAGACTAGTTGAAATTGGAGCCTTGGCGGGAAGAACAGAGCACATCCTCTGGAGAGATGACCCCCACCTTTGGATTCTTTAGTTTGCACTAGCCTATGATCTGCAACTCCCTGGACCTTCCTGAAACCTGGACCAATAGAAACAAGCCACACCATCTGCATTGTTTTACTGTATTTCTGTTTGCATATTAGCAGGAGCTTTTCATCTAGTGTTCAGTCATCTTGACCACAGACTTCAGACCTCAATGACTGTTCACTGGATCCAGAGCGCCTGCGATAAGTAACGGCTGTACTTATTATTATGCTTGAATTATTCTGCTACTTTTTGAGAATAAATATTTGTGTGTTGGAAACACAAATCGAGATTCGACAATCGTTATTGGATAGCGACAAAACGTGCATAACATTTGGAGCAGAGAAGAGAAAGTGGGACATCATAGAAACTTTCAAATATATCAAGGGTTTCAACAAGTTGCAGAAGGGAAATTTGAGGAAAAATTATTTCACAGAAAGGGTAGTGGATAAATGGTATAGTCTGCCATCAGACGGTAGAAGCTAATACAGTAGAGCAATTTAAACATACTAGAGAAGACATAGGGATATCCTTAAAAATAAATAAGGATTGAATAGGGTTGGAGGTTACCATAGGTTAAAAAATGGGCAAACTAGATGGGCCAAGTGGTCCTTATCTGTCGTCAAATTATATGTTTCTATATAATATATATATTAGGGTGATTCCATCTCCAATGGCCAATTTTTTTCTTTTTCAGTCTTCTTAAACCCATTATTCGGTTCCACTTGGTATACTGACATTGAATCATAAATATTTTTTTATTCAATGCATATTTTCAACTTGCACAAGATGGTCAAAGTTTGAGGTTATACGATTTTCCACAATATCAAACATAGTGACTTTGCCAATACACAATTTATTTTAAGAATATGAATTATAAATATTTCTATTAATGCTGTATAACTGCAAGAAAAAATAGAAGTGAACATTAATAACCTAATGCACTGCAGTCATGTCAATGAGTGAAATATGGGAGATATTCATTGATATTACCGTAAAGGATAAGTCAAGCGCTGGGGCACCTATAGTAATATTTACAAATACATCACATGGAATGCAATCCGTATTATAACCAATTCGCATTCAGAATTTATTCACATAGTATATAGTATAACGACATACAGAGACCATAAAATTACTAAAAAGAGACATTTATCTTCACTCGAAGGTACATAAAATAGTCAAGCCGTCTAGTGCATGAGGCAATGAGAGTCTCCCATCTCACGAGATAGTTATAGAGAGGGGCAGATTCCAACAAAATCTGTATGCTGGTAACACAAGGGAATAAATCCCTAAACATGCAAATGGTACATAAACACAATTGACCTATCAGAGGGCCTCTGAAAGAGGTGTAATTCAAAAAAAGAATGCATGCATGATTACAAAAAGATATTAAAAAATAATAAAAAATAAAAAATATAAAAAATGGTGTATAAAAATCATGGAGCAAATCACTATCACGTATCCATTGGTGGTTAATATTTGAAAAGATTATTGTGATGTATCCAGATATTTAGATGTTGTAGTGAATTGTCACTTATATATAGGCAATATCTGATATACGGAACTCCTGTATAGCATGAGTTGCTTATAATTCATACCGTTGTTAAATGAGGGATACCGCTTATGACAGTCTTATATCATCCTGTGCGTTTCACATATAAAGTTGGATAGGACTTACCCGACTTCAATATACAGTTTAAAACGGAGCCAAACCACCAATGCGTTAATGCAGTCTATTCCAGTAGATATCCAGGGGTAATGCACGAGGGAGCTTACTCAGATCGGATATGTGATCCAGAGAATGACCGAGACGTTGGAAGTTCTTCCGTTGATATGTATAGAGGTAAACGAGCCAATATAATAAGATTGTATCCATTTGATTGTAGCATGTATTAGGTAAGGGATAAATCACTTGCTTATACCTTGAAAGTCATGAACTTTTCACACAGCGCTGTGCTTCAAGGATAGAAAGTAGTTCCCCTGGCGCGTTTCGTCCTATGAAACTAGGACTTTCTCAAAGCTGATAATCCCATACCGCTGGCTCCTATTTAAGAGGTATATGGGTGTGATTACCCTCACGGAAATCAAAAACTTAAAGTGGACCGATCCAGTGATGCCAAGATTAGACTTAATACATCGGCTGATGAATGTTCCAAATGGCAGTAGTTTGTGTTCATGTAATAAACATTATTCATTCAAATATCTCCGGCTCCGTTTGTATATTAATCTTCCTCCTCTTCTAATGTATATGATGAGTCCTTCTACTGAAAAAATTGGCTATGGTGCTGCATACATCTCTATATCACGGTTTATAACTGATCCCAAAGAGGGAGTCAATGCACAATATGATACGAAATAGAAAGGAAAAAAACAAATAATGTCATCTCTCATAAGTGTAGCCCATAGGGATATTACTCTCACAATATATGTAACACGTATGTCACTATATGTATACCCTTATTATGGTACTATACTATTATGTTTAATATGGGTATCTCTAATAACCACTACTCCATTTCAACACCTCCAACCATATTTATCTAAGTCCTCTCCTATCTATATATATATATATATATATATATATATATATATATATATATATATATATATATATATAAGGTCATAGTGTTATAATGATCAAAATTACCACTACCCCTAATTCCATATAATGATCCATGATACAACCTATATGTATTACTACACAGGAAGGATACAATATATCGTTAACGTCTAAGACACATCATAACCCATGAATGTATTGATACATATATCTAAATAGATCTGGTGGTACATTTGTTTCAACTATACCCCTGTTGAATGAATTATAAGCAACACATGCTATACAGGAGTTCCGTATATCAGATATTGATATAAGAGACAATTCACTACAACATCTAAATATCTGGATACATCTCAATAATCTTTTCAAATATTAACCACCAATGGATACGTGATAGTGATTTGCTCCATGACTTTTATACACCATTTTCTATATTTTTTATTAATTTTTAATATTTTTTGGGAATCATGCATGCATTCTTTTTTTGAATTACACCTCTTTCAGAGGCCCTCTAATAGGTCAATTGTGTTTATGTACCATTTGCACATTTAGGGATTTATTCCCTTGTGTTACCAGCATACAGATTTTGTTGGAATCTGCCCCTCTCTATAACTATCTCGTGAGATGGGAGACTCTCATTGCCTCATGCACTAGACGGCTTGACTATTTTATGTACCTTCGAGTGAAGATAAATGTCTCTTTTTAGTAATTTTATGGTCTCTGTATGTCGTTATACTATATACTATGTGAATAAATTCTGAATGCAAATTGGTTATAATACGGATTGCATTCCATGTGATGTATTTGTAAATATTACTATAGGTGCCCCAGCGCTTGACTTATCCTTTACAGACATTTTTCTAACGGTTTGGTGAACCATGTCTTAGCTGCAGGGTCACCTATATATGATTATCCTCCATTTTTTGTAATCTTTGGTATTGACTGTTAGCGCCAGGACGATCCTCTAGGGGATCTTTCTGTTTTTATCAATTTAACCAGAAAACGGGTCGACAGGCTCCCTATTCTGGTTTAAGAACAGAATGTAATAGAGCTGCTCTCAGTTCTGAAACTTCAGGATTGCCTTAGCAAAAACTATGACTAAGACAATGGTGGAAACCATAGATGAGTGGGATAGCGGGACAACATCCAAGGTCTATTTTGATACCACAGCATCTAACACTGGAATGAAAGGTGGAGTATGTGTGCTGCTGGAGTCTGAGATTGGCCAACCACGACTGTCACGGGCACTAGGAGTCTTTACCCAGGGATCACCAGATGGTAGGCTTACCAGAGCAATGTAGATGGTAATAGGGTACTCTGGTAGCTGGGTGATCACGGAACATGAAATGATGGCCGATGAGATGCTCAGGAAAGTCTATGACTAGCAACACTTGTAGTAATGAGGTAATAATACACAAGGAACTGTATGGACAAGGACACGTGAAGGTAGTCAGTGGTCTGCGATAGCAAGTTGTACCACTGCTATAGTGAGGAGGAATGTCCAACAGAAACAAGGAGGTGAGGAGAGTCAGCGGTCTGCGGGTAGCAAGTTGTACCGCTGTCTGAGTGAAGGAATGGAATCCAAGTGGAGGTATCCAGGTAGTCAGTGGTCTGCGGTAGCAAGTTGTACCACTGCTATGTGAGAGGATGATGGAACAGGTGATACCGGAAACAGGGGTCAGTGGTCTGACATCAGCAAGTTGTACCACAGAATATATATGTGAGGAGGTGCACAGGGGAAGACTGCAACACAGGATATACACAGGCACCTTATACACGATCCACAGTAATATGCACAATATAGATATATATATGGATATAAATGACTGAGCAGGTCAGCAATCTAGAAAGTCTCTTGAAGTAGTCCAGCACAATGATAACACAGTCAATGATGGCAATAGACTCAGCGGATAGCAGACTCCAGAGAGAACCAAACACAGTCCAGCAAGATATGCAATACACAGCACAGTCAATGAGAAGTATGCATACCGTGGTTCAGCAGTAGCAGTCAGATGGGATTGCAGCGGTACCTGAGCGGCTGGAGGCCGACTGGATAGGAAGTCCCTGGATAGGTGAGGCAGCGGTCTAGCAGGTGCAGCGCACAGGTGAGTAGACCAACAGGGACACGAATCCACAGGAGTCAGCAACACGTGGAACTGGACTCATAGGAGACCCAGGAGAATGGAGATGATCCAGCAGAGGGTAGTAGATGAGATACAAATCCAATGCTGACAGGAGGGTAGAGACCAGTGGAACACGTGAAGGCGTGGAGAGTGGATCAGCAGGAGATGGACGATAGCGCTGACCACAGCAGCAGGGCTCAGCGGCACACGGAGGTAACCAGTAGCAACCACAGGAACCAACAGCGATGGGAAACAGGAGTGCAGCGCAGGGCAGGAGCTGTTGATCACGAAGTGTAGCAGATGGTAATGAAAGCGGCAGTCTCGAGGAAGTCACAGCAAAGATGAGATGAGACTGTAGTGCACGGAGGCAGCGGATAGTAATCAGCTGGCAGTCACGATGTTGAACACAGGCGAGTTGCAAGCAGGAGACTGTAGTGCACAGAGGCAGCGGATAGTAGTCAGCTGGCAGTCACGATGATGAACACAGGCGAGTTGCAAGCAGGAGACTGTAGTGCACGGAGGCAGCGGATAGTAGTCAGCTAGCAGTCACGATGATGAACACAGGCGAGTTGCCAGCAGGAGACTGTAGTGCACGGAGGCAGCGGATAGTAATCAGCAAACAGACTTGATGAGAAGCAGGTGAGTGAAGTAAAAGCTGGAGTGCACGGAGGCAGCGGATAGCAATGAGCAAACAGTCACATAGATATAAAATAACGTTGAAGTGGTTTAGAAGACTGTAGTGCACGGAGGCAGCGGATAGGAATCAGCAACAGTCCCAAAGATATACAATAGCGATGAAGTGGTATAGAAGACTGTAGTGCACGGAGGCAGCGGATAGGAATCAGCAAACAGTCATGATGATACAGTTGATGGTAGAAGTGGTATGGGAACCACAGTAGTAGAAGTGGTTTGGAAACCACAGGAATAGAAGTGGCTTGGAAACCACAGGAATCAGCAGCGCTGAATACACGAGGAATACAGGAACACCTTCAGAGACTCATGAGGAATGAGACTCCAAGATCAGGCAACGTGGTGTTGACCACAGGTGCTTAATATAGGGAGTGTTGCCTGATCTGCCAATTGAGTTAAAGGGGTATACACTGAAGTATAGAAAAGGGCTGCGCATGCGCAGACCCTCAGGATGGTGGACGACCACGGTTCCTAAATGTCCGGGAAGAGGCACTCACGGTCCGGTGAGTGACAGTACCCCCCCTTTTAAAGGTGGGCACAGAACGCCTGGAACCGGGCTTGTCCGGATTTTTGGAGTAAAACTTCTTCAAAAGGGCAGGAGCATTAAGATCTTCAGCTTTGATCCAAGAGCGCTCCTCAGGACCAAAGCCCTTCCAATGAACGAGGAAGTGGAGGACTCCTCGCGAAATTTTTGCATCTAGTACCTCGGTAATCTCAAAATCCTCCTCCTGATGAACTTGAACTGGCTGCGGAGCTGAGGGAGGAGTTGAAAAACGGTTGATAATAAGAGGTTTGAGCAAAGATACATGGAAGGCATTAGAAATCCGAAGACTCTTAGGAAGAAGGAGTTTCACACATACTGGATTGATAACTTGAATGATCCTATATGGACCAATAAAACGAGGGGCGAATTTCATGGATGGAACCTTCAAACGAATATTTTTTGTGGATAACCAGACACGATCTCCAATTTTTAGTGGTGGAATAGCCCGCCTCTTCTTATCAGCGAAAGATTTATATTTGACAGATGTCTTCTTTAAACAGGTTCTGACCTGAGACCAGATATTTTTAAAGGTCTGACAAACAGTTTCCACCGCAGGAACTTGGGTGGGCGGGAGGGCAGGAAATTCCGGAAAAGACGGATGGTGACCGTAGACCACAAAAAATGGAGTTTTGGATGATGACTCATGGTACATGTTGTTATGGGCGAACTCAGCCCAAGGGAGTAACTCTACCCAGTTGTCTTGATTGGCTGATGAAAATATCCTTATAAAAGTCTCAAGATCTTGATTGACACGTTCGGTTTGTCCATTGGATTGTGGATGGTAAGAAGATGAGAGTGCTAATCGTATGCCCAAGGTTTTACAAAGGGCTCGCCAGAATCTGGACACGAATTGTACTCCTCTATCAGACACAATCTCAGATGGACATCCATGGATACGGAAGATCTCTTTAATGAAATGTTCAGCCAGGATAGACGAGGAAGGCAAACCAGACAGAGGGATGAAATGAGCCATCTTCGAAAATCTGTCCACTACCACCCAAATAGTGTTATGGTTCTTACTAGGTGGTAAGTCAGTAACGAAATCCATACTAATATGGGTCCATGGTTTGGACGGAATGGGTAGTGGTCGCAGCAACCCTGCTGGGGTTCTGCGGGAGGATTTGAATTGCGAACATAATTCACAGGAAGCAATGAACTCTTTGACGTCTCTCCTCATAGAAGGCCACCAGTAACTTCGAGAGAGGATCTCAAAAGTCTTGTGTTCACCGGCGTGTCCAGAAAAACGAGAGGCATGGAACCACGAAAGGATTTTCCTCCTTAGTATAGGAGGCACAAGGGTCTTCCCAAATGGTAGCGTTCTGGTGGATGAAGCAGCCAGTGAGATACATTTGGGGTCTAGAATGGTATGGTTGGAAACCTCTTCTATATCAGAGGACGTAACAAAGGCTCTAGATAAGGCATCAGCTTTTTTGTTCTTGGCAGCTGGTTTGAAGGTAATTATTAATTCAAAACGGGAAAAGAAAAGAGACCATCTTGCTTGACGAGGGTTCAAGCATTGGGCAGACTGGAGATATGACAAGTTCTTATGATCCGTGAAGATCGTCACCGGATGGCGAGCTCCCTCCAACAAGTATCTCCATTCCTCTAATGCGGCTTTGATAGCCAGTAATTCCTTGTCCCCGATGGTATAATTCTTCTCTGCGGGTAGGAGACCCCGAGAATAGAAGGCACAAGGGTGGAATTTTTGCTGTTCCGAGCGTTGGGAGAGAATAGCTCCTAAGCCCACATTAGAGGCATCTACTTCTAGGAAGAAGGGGAGTGTCACATCAGGCTGTCGAAGGATTGGAGCCGAAGAGAAGGACTCTTTTAATGTTTAAAAGGCTTGAATAGCCTCAGTTGACCATTGCTTAGGATTAGCCCCTTTTCGAGTCAGGGCCACAATAGGAGATGCAATGGAAGAAAAGTCTTGAATGAAGCGTCTATAGTAATTGGCAAAACCTAAAAAACGCTGGATCGCACGAAGAGTAGTTGGCTGGGGCCAATGTAGTACAGCATTTACTTTGTCAGGATCCATCTTCAGGCCAACTCCGGAAACTATATACCCCAAGAATGGAATCTGGGGTAATTCGAATGAACATTTTTCTAATTTACAGAACAATGAATTTTTCCGTAGCCTGGAGAGGACTTCTGCCACATGTTGGTGGTGAGAAGGCAGGTCCTGTGAAAAAATCAATATGTCGTCCAGGTAGACGACGACACATACATATAATAAGTCCCGAAAAATCTCATTGATGAAGCCCTGAAAAACAGCGGGGGCATTACATAGCCCGAAAGGCATTACCAGATATTCGTAATGCCCGTCTCTGGTGTTAAACGCTGTCTTCCATTCTTCACCGGAACGGATTCTGATTAAATTGTAGGCACCACGAAGATCCAACTTAGTAAAAATACGGGCTCCCTTGATGCGGTCAAATAGCTCAGTGATCAACGGAATGGGATACCGATTCTTGATAGTAATGGCATTGAGTCCACGAAAATCTATACAAGGGCGTAATGATCCATCCTTCTTTTTGACAAAGAAGAACCCAGCTCCAGCGGGCGAGGTGGAAGGTCGAATGAACCCACGCTGGAGGTTCTCCCGTATATATTCAGATGTAGCTTGAGTTTCAGGTAACGAGAGTGGATAGACCCGGCCCCTGGGAGGAGTCTTGCCAGGAAGGAGGTCAATCGGACAATCCCAAGAACGATGAGGAGGAAGACGTTCAGACTGAGCTTTATCAAAAACATCGGTAAATAAAGCGTATTGAGGAGGGAGTCCCGGTGAAATAGCTGAGATGGAAGCTTGCTGTACCTTGAGAGGAATGACTTGGGAAAGGCAATGATGGTAACATTCAGGCCCCCAAGACGTGACTTGAGGGGTGCGCCAGTCAATCTGGGGAGAGTGACACTGAAGCCATGGAAGGCCTAGGACAATCGGACTTGTCGTAACAGGAAGAATTAAAAACGATATCTCTTCATGATGCAGAGCACCAATCTGAAGGGTTACTGGAGACGTACTCTGGGTGATGAGACCGTTGATGAGACGTGATCCATCGATAGCCGTCACAGTAATGGGAGTTTTTAAGGTAATCACTGGTAGAGACCATTGATTTACTAACGATTTGGAAATAAAATTTCCTGCTGCTCCGGAATCAATCAATGCCTGTGACTCAAAGGTTTTGGTAGCAAAGGAAATAGTCACATCAAAAGCGCAGACTTTAGATTTCATAGACGATGGAGAGGACTCCAGGGACCCTAACTTCACCTCTCCAGAACTAGTTAGGGCCTGGCATTTCCCGATCTCTTAGGGCAGGAGCTGAGGACATGAGTGGAATCAGCACAATAGATACAGAGTCTATTCTTGACTCTTCGTTTCCTCTCCTCAGAAGATAACTTGGAACGTCCTATCTCCATGGGAATCACAGCGGGTGACACTGGACGAAATTGAGGGTTAGAGCGAAGAGGTGCTTTAGCAGAAGTCGTTTTCTCAGCCTCTCTTTCACGAAATCTCATATCAACACGATGGCATAGAGAGATCAAATCTTCAAGTGACGAAGGAAGCTCTTGAGTAGTCAGTGCATCTTTAATTTTATCGGAAAGCCCCTGCCAGAAGGCGGCAACTAGGGCTTCAGTGTTCCACTGAAGTTCAGAGGCTAAGATCCTAAATTGAATGACGTACTGGCCTACAGTATGAGATCCTTGTCGCAGACGGAGGATGCTGGAAGCAGCGGAGGTCACACGACCTGGTTCATCGAACACACTTCGAAATGTAGAAATGAATTTGGCACTATCTTGTAATATTGGATCGTTCCTCTCCCACAGAGGGGAGGCCCAAGCCAGGGCTTGTCCTGAAAACAAAGAGATAAGATAGGCCACTCTGGAACGATGGGTAGAAAAATTTTGAGGTTGGAGCTCAAAATGGACTGAACATTGGTTAAGGAAACCCCTACAAGTTTTGGGGTCTCCATCGTACTTTGACGGAGTAGGCAGGTGAAGCGTGGAAGCTGTAGACACCTGGGATGGCAATGGGGAAACGGAGGAAAGCACAGGAGCTTCAGTAGTAGCTGTCACAGTCTGTCCAGATGTTCCTTGGGAGGTTAATGACTGATAACACTGAAGTAACAGCTGTTGGCGGGCATCCTGTTGCTCCACACGGCTAACCAGATGTTGCAGCATCTCTTTGGCGGTAGGTTCCGCATCTGGGTCTGTCATGGCCTGATCTTACTGTCACGGGCACTAGGAGTCTTTACCCAGGGATCACCAGATGGTAGGCTTACCAGAGCAATGTAGATGGTAATAGGGTACTCTGGTAGCTGGGTGATCACGGAACATGAAATGATGGCCGATGAGATGCTCAGGAAAGTCTATGACTAGCAACACTTGTAGTAATGAGGTAATAATACACAAGGAACTGTATGGACAAGGACACGTGAAGGTAGTCAGTGGTCTGCGATAGCAAGTTGTACCACTGCTATAGTGAGGAGGAATGTCCAACAGAAACAAGGAGGTGAGGAGAGTCAGCGGTCTGCGGGTAGCAAGTTGTACCGCTGTCTGAGTGAAGGAATGGAATCCAAGTGGAGGTATCCAGGTAGTCAGTGGTCTGCGGTAGCAAGTTGTACCACTGCTATGTGAGAGGATGATGGAACAGGTGATACCGGAAACAGGGGTCAGTGGTCTGACATCAGCAAGTTGTACCACAGAATATATATGTGAGGAGGTGCACAGGGGAAGACTGCAACACAGGATATACACAGGCACCTTATACACGATCCACAGTAATATGCACAATATAGATATATATATGGATATAAATGACTGAGCAGGTCAGCAATCTAGAAAGTCTCTTGAAGTAGTCCAGCACAATGATAACACAGTCAATGATGGCAATAGACTCAGCGGATAGCAGACTCCAGAGAGAACCAAACACAGTCCAGCAAGATATGCAATACACAGCACAGTCAATGAGAAGTATGCATACCGTGGTTCAGCAGTAGCAGTCAGATGGGATTGCAGCGGTACCTGAGCGGCTGGAGGCCGACTGGATAGGAAGTCCCTGGATAGGTGAGGCAGCGGTCTAGCAGGTGCAGCGCACAGGTGAGTAGACCAACAGGGACACGAATCCACAGGAGTCAGCAACACGTGGAACTGGACTCATAGGAGACCCAGGAGAATGGAGATGATCCAGCAGAGGGTAGTAGATGAGATACAAATCCAATGCTGACAGGAGGGTAGAGACCAGTGGAACACGTGAAGGCGTGGAGAGTGGATCAGCAGGAGATGGACGATAGCGCTGACCACAGCAGCAGGGCTCAGCGGCACACGGAGGTAACCAGTAGCAACCACAGGAACCAACAGCGATGGGAAACAGGAGTGCAGCGCAGGGCAGGAGCTGTTGATCACGAAGTGTAGCAGATGGTAATGAAAGCGGCAGTCTCGAGGAAGTCACAGCAAAGATGAGATGAGACTGTAGTGCACGGAGGCAGCGGATAGTAATCAGCTGGCAGTCACGATGTTGAACACAGACGAGTTGCAAGCAGGAGACTGTAGTGCACAGAGGCAGCGGATAGTAGTCAGCTGGCAGTCACGATGATGAACACAGGCGAGTTGCAAGCAGGAGACTGTAGTGCACGGAGGCAGCGGATAGTAGTCAGCTAGCAGTCACGATGATGAACACAGGCGAGTTGCCAGCAGGAGACTGTAGTGCACGGAGGCAGCGGATAGTAATCAGCAAACAGACTTGATGAGAAGCAGGTGAGTGAAGTAAAAGCTGGAGTGCACGGAGGCAGCGGATAGCAATGAGCAAACAGTCACATAGATATAAAATAACGTTGAAGTGGTTTAGAAGACTGTAGTGCACGGAGGCAGCGGATAGGAATCAGCAACAGTCCCAAAGATATACAATAGCGATGAAGTGGTATAGAAGACTGTAGTGCACGGAGGCAGCGGATAGGAATCAGCAAACAGTCATGATGATACAGTTGATGGTAGAAGTGGTATGGGAACCACAGTAGTAGAAGTGGTTTGGAAACCACAGGAATAGAAGTGGCTTGGAAACCACAGGAATCAGCAGCGCTGAATACACGAGGAATACAGGAACACCTTCAGAGACTCATGAGGAATGAGACTCCAAGATCAGGCAACGTGGTGTTGACCACAGGTGCTTAATATAGGGAGTGTTGCCTGATCTGCCAATTGAGTTAAAGGGGTATACACTGAAGTATAGAAAAGGGCTGCGCATGCGCAGACCCTCAGGATGGTGGACGACCACGGTTCCTAAATGTCCGGGAAGAGGCACTCACGGTCCGGTGAGTGACAACGACTAAATTTGACTTGTCGACTTCACATCTCTGAAATAATGCTGGAAAAGGTCTTGAGTATCCATTATGTTTCTAAATCTCCATACATGGAGCTTTTCGTCCAGTTCCGGAATTTTTAGCCAAGAATCGATCAAGCTTCATTCAGCAAAGCAACTGAAGATGAGAAGACTCAGCTGTGGTTGCTCCCTGGAAAGATGACATCATTTAGTTTGCAGTTGCTCATTTCGAGAAATTCCAACAGAGAGATCATTACCGTGAGCTATTGGAACTCATCATAATTTTCTTGGGAGGCATTCCTTCAGGTGGAGTACATTTCATATTTCCTGGAGCTATCCATCGGGCTGACTGGATGGCTCTAGCCATTTACTCCATCAAGATGTGGCTGTTCCGCAACCAGTACAATCCACAGCAGCCAGGGATCAGCGAGTCAAGGAAGACTCGCGGGACA